>NC_045446.1:122985455-123158964 GCF_002776525.5 Piliocolobus tephrosceles
AACCTTCGCGTGAGCCACGCCCCCCAGTCCACCTGCTCCCACTCAAGGGGACCACCCTTCAAGAGACCCTCACCCTGCCCATCAGTGCCCAAGAGAGGCGGGCATCCAACAGCGCCCTCCCTCTCTCTCTCCTTTCCCTTGCAGCTCCCTCTGAAGGAAGACCAGTGAGGCCTGCAAGATGGCCTCCTGAGGCCAAGCCACTGAGCGCAGGACAAAGATGATCTTTCTGGGCCCCTGATATCCAGACCCCGTCTCATCTTTCAGCATGTTCAGAGTGTCTGTGGCTGCTGTGGGCAGAGAGGAGGTACCGGGGAAGTCCTGGCAGACTTATCTACTAGCAGAGAGACTGAGCCTCCATGCCACCCCAACTCCCGCTGCCCTTTTGACTGAGCTCTGAACACAAGTTAGAGGAGCTGGGGGAAGCTCCAAGCAGTCAGTACATCCACCGGTGAGCATGCAGTGTGTCCCGTCTTGTGCTCAGCGCTGCGGAGGACATCCCCACAAATATCACAGCTCGAATTCTCCAGATGGGAAGGCAAGACTCACAGACAGAGAACAGCCAAAAAAGTCTTCAAGAGGCCCCTGGCATAGTCAGAGGAGCCCTGGACAGAGGTAAGACCAGAGTTCTATCCCCAGGCCTCGGGCCTGAAGCAGGTGCCTGTACCTCCAAAAGCTCCAGCCACACCAAGTCCTAGACAACTTCTCATCGCCTGGATTGTGGGTGGCGCATCTGATCAGTGGGGACTGATGCCTGGAGCACTGTGCTGAGGAGGACTCTGAGGCAGCGGCAAGCCTGGCAGGACTGTGGTGGCCAACCAGTGAGGCCACCGGTAGGTGCCACCGGGATGTCACGGGGATGTACCTTCTGCTTGTTCACCCTTCTGGTTAAGAGCAACTGACTGGGGCCATTTCTAAGGAATCCTCCAGCTCCCAAATGGGAGAATTCTATGATGGAAATCTTACATTTCAAGGCACTGGCTGGAGCACAATGAGGCAAAGCAGGAAGAGATCTGTGTGGGCTGGGATGATCAGGGAAGGCTTTGGGAAGGAGGCGGCACTTTAGTGCGGCCTCAAGGTGGGGGAGTGTGAGTAGCTGCACCGGAGGTGGGAGGACGTTTATGTGCATAAAACTGGGGCTGGGCATGGGCTGTTCTTGGTACAGGAGGGAGGCGGCTGGCATCGCTGGAATGCGCTGTCTGTGTTTAGGGCAAGTATGATTACATATGTGAGAGCACACAGTCTGAGAGCTTCCCACATGGAAAGCCACACGGCAAAGATGACGTTCCATGCATGCTGGCTTCCAGTCCTCACAGCTCCTCTCCAAGGTAAATGCTCTTCCCAGCCTTCCCTGGCATTCTGTGACTTGCTCAGGGCCACCACTGGCAGGTGCGAATCCTGCATTCAGCCTGGGCAGTGCAGTTCTGATGGCTTCGGGCATAACTTCTCTGCCCTGGTGCCTTCTCTACTCTTAGAAGCTGACCAGTAAGGAAACCCAGCAGTTGAGACACCATGGCCAAATTTGTGGATTCTAGGGACGAGGAAGAGGCAGGAACAGCTGTAGACTGAGGAAGGAGGGCCTTGCTTGAGTCATCAATCACACAAACAGATCCAAGCCAAGAACAGGGCAAGGTGGACATAGACCAAAGATAGGCGCTAAGTGCCATGGGCTAGGGCTTGTTTTAGACTTTCCTCAAGTCCTACATAATCTACTGGAAACAACAAAAATTGTCCCAACACTATAGGAGTAGGCAAGAAGCTGTGGGAGGGACACTCCAGAGACGCGGGGCTCAGCCTGTGAGGATGGGAATAGAGCCTACCATGGTCTTAACACAAGCCCAGAGGCAGAAGGGAACTGCCTAAATAAAGATCTCATTTCACACAAAGCTTAACCCTGCCTTTGCCCAGGGCTGCAGCCTCCAGCCGTCTCCACGCTGTCCCTGCCTGGCACCTGGTGGTGCGCTGGGGAACTTTGCTGTTTCTCCCTTGTTTCCCAGCCCTCTCTCCTTCCTTCCTTCCTTCCTTACTGGGTTCATGGACAGCTCCAGCCTCCACTCATCTTGGCCTCTCAATTCCATGGCACCCAGAAGGTCCTGTTGTGCACCGCCCTGCCCCCAGGCCCCAAGCAGGGGAAGAGGCTATGTCTCATCTTGCTTTCTTCACCTCTCCCACCACCTTTGTCCCCACCCATCCGGAGATGGATCTGAAAGCAGCCCGGGTATGAAACTCTCCAGCCTCTCTCCGAAACATCCTCGTGTCCTTGCCCCCCTTGCTCTGGTCCCACTCCATCTCAAGCCCCCTCTGTGGTCCTCCCTTCTGGTTTCTCCCTCTGGCCTCCAGGAGGCCTCTGGTGCCCGCACAACTTCCTGACATTGAGGAAGGACCAGAGCTGTAACGTGGGGCTGGAAGGTCCCAGAACCACCAGTTAGTCCTGCCCTGCCAACCTCTCCTTGTGAAGTTCTCTCTCCTGCTGTTGAGTCTATGCTCGATGACTAGAGGCCTGATTCTGAAACTCTCTTTTGGGGCCACTGGGTCAGGCAGCCCTCCTCACTGTCAGGAAATATATCCTCGTTTCTTACCTTAATTTCTCAACTGCATCTGTTCTTTCTTGTTCTGGGAAGTCGCCCGGCATGATGCTGCAGCCATGCTACTCCTTAGTGCTCTGCTTCCCAACCAAAACAATGCTCCTTCTCATCTTTCCCAAAGCTTCCGGCCCCAGCAGTTCTTGGACCTGGGGTACTTTCCTCCCTGCAAGCAGCAAAGGAGGACAAGCCCCAGCTTCTCTAAGATACCTTCGGCTGCCTGGAAGAGGCCTGTGGAAGGCCCTGCAACTCTCCGCAGACCTCTGGGCGTTGCTGTTTCTTCTCGGTGGCCCTGGTCTCCTCAGCCAGGTGAGTCACCATCATCCTTGCTCCTCCCAGACCCCAAACCTCTCCTTTCCCATCCTTCCTTCTCTTTGTATCTCTTTCCGTTTACACGCGTGAACGAACGCGTGTCCACACATACATATCATTTCAGGCCTTATCTGGAGCTGTCATTGACAGAACTCAAATTGTGATAGGCAAATTGACTTCAGTGTCAGAGACAGGAAACCCAGTGATGCATCTCCCAGTGTCTGGAGAACGGAGATGGGCTGCCTCGGCCAGCAGCACCGGCGCGGAGACCGCAGCCAGGGAAGCGGGGCTTCTGCGACTCCGGCTCAGGCACCGGAGTCCTGAGTGCTGGGGAGCCTGGATTGATTCTCACCCCCCACGTGATGTCGAAGAACAAAAGGAGGGTGGAGCACCCCTGAGAGTGTACTGAGCCCTCCCAAGGGCTTCTCTAAGACAACCCAAGTCTTTCCTCGCGGGAATCAGACATCTACAGCAGGGACCCTTAGCCCCCAAATGCCACATCCTGCATGTAGGGCCGGTCACTGCCCTGGCAGTTAGGAGGGGATGGGTGAGAGCTGCTGCCGAAAGAGGAGCAGCCGTTCTGATGCCATCATACCTCTGCTTGTCCCCGTTACATAAAGCTCCAGCTGACTTGGCGTCATGACTAAGAAAACTTTCCAAACTTTCCGAAGACAGTTGGTGATCCTCTACCCTCCTGGTGACTGGTGAGAACTACCCCCACAGAGAGCCAGCAGAGAGGAAGGCTCCCAGCTCCGGGCCCTGACTCATCACACACACAAACACTCCCCAGCACTCGTTCCCAAAACAGTTCCCCTCCCACCCGTCCACCCTCCTACCAGGGCTGGGTGACAAAAATGAACGCCCCAGAGATCTTGCCAAGTGCTGGGCCATGCTCAGCCCAGGGAACATGCAAGTCCCCATAGAATGGGAGGAGCAGACCCCCGCCCCCTCCGGAAGCAAACAGTGTCGTTGGAAGGAAAATTGCCACCTGACTCTACAATGAGCACTGTATTGTTTTCCAAATAGCTTGGACTACTTTCCCCCAAAAAAGAGTTCAAAGCTCTATAATCACAAAATCCTAGAGCTTAAGGCAAGCTTCAAGGTCATCTTTAGCCCCTGTCCCCTTCCCTGCTTCCATGCCTCTACACCTGGATTCATTTCTCTGTTTGTTCCTCAGATAGTCACTGGGTTCCTACAATCTGCCATGTGCAACACAGGCTCTGGAGGCCCCACAGACACTCTGTTTCCTCAAGGCGCTTGTCATCCAGTGGGTGAGAAAGCAAGTGACAAGGCGTTGGAATAAGTATGACAGGCACTGTGGTAGGAAGAGTGCGTGTTCTAGAAGCACTGAGAGGGCATGTCACCCCCACCTTGGGTAGTGGGGGGAATTCATGGAGACTTACTGGGAGATATCATATATATATATATGTACATAATCAATATAAAAATGTATTATAAGTAAATATATAAAATATATTATAAAAATAAGAATGTAAAATATATAAATATGTACTATATAGAAATATATATATTTTTTGAGACAGAGTTGGGCTGGAGTGCAGTGGCGCAATCTCAGCTCACTGCAACCTCTGCCTCCTGGATTCACGCGATTCTCATGCTTCAGCCTCCTGAGTAGCTGGGACTACAGGCACACACCACCACGCCCAGCTAATTTTTGTATTTTTAGTTGAGATGGGGTTTTGCTGTGTTGACCAGGTGGATCTCGAACTCCTGGCCTCAACTGATCTGCCCACCTCAGCTTCCCAAAGTGCCGGGATGACAGGCATGAGCCACTGCGCCCAGCCTGGAAAAAAATTATATTTAAGTTGAGTTATGAAAAATAAGGAAAATCCTTTTCAATTAATGAGAGGTCTGCTCATCACTCAGTAAGGCCAAAGCGTAGTGTTAGGCACACTGCATGACGATGAATCTGACGTAGTGTCCACACGCAGAGTTTAATGCCTGGTGAGGGACGTACAGTAAAGGTACACATGACTAGAATATTCTATGCTCCCAACAGAAAGAAAAGATATGTGTTGAGGGATGGCCGTCCCAAGTGCCCTGACTTAATCATTACACGTTATACACATGGATCGCAATATCACATGGACCCCAAAATACCTACTAGGTATGGAAAAACCAGAACGTACCTCAAAGCACCAGATAATGCTCCTAAACGGAGGATCCGTGGAGTCCAGGGAGGGTTTCAGAGAGGGTGAGGGGAAGTTCCTAGCTGCGAAGATTTGCAAAAGCCCCATGGAAGAAATTTGAGTTCGCCTTGAGGATGGCTAGGATTTAAAGGCACAGAGGGAGAGAGAAGGGCATTGTAAGCAAAAGCCATGCTACCAGACAAGTGTAAGAACCAGTGATATCTGGGGGAAGAAGAATACACCATTCTGGCCACGGCACACCACAGGCAGTAGGGGCAGACACAGCTTGAACACAGGCAAAGCCTTAGGACAGCTCTGAAATTTAAAGCCAGGCCCTGCAGTTTCTGGAGGCCCCGGAGCGAGGAGAAGAGCAGGACTTCCGACAGGAACTGCGGCGCTCCTTGCACAGGTGACAGATAGAAGGCACTTTTCCCCTTGTGATGCTTTGGCCCCTCCCTGCTGGAGGAACCCTGTGGCTGACCCTTCCCCTCCCCAGGGGGTCTCTGGATGCAAAGCAAGGAGACCCCAGGCTAACAATCCAGGCTGTTCTACTCTGGCTTCTGCGTTTTTCTTTTCTTTTCTTTTTTTTTTTGGGGGGGGGGGTAAGTACATGGCCAGACAAGGTGGCTCACACTTGTAATCCCAGCACTTCCAGAGGCTGAAGCAGGAAGATCACTTGAGCCCAGAAGTTTGAGACCAGCCAGAACAACATAGTGAGACCTCATCCCTGCAAAACATTTTAAAAATTAGCTGGCAGTGGTGGCACACACCTGTGGTCCCAGTTACTTGGGAGGCTGAGGAAGACGGATCGCATGTGCCCAGGAGTTCAGGCTGCAGTGGGCTATGGTTGTGACATTGCACTCAGCCTGGGTGACAGAGTGAGATCCTGTCTCTAAAACACAATCAATCTATATTTTTAGAAACTCTTTTGAAGAGGGCAGCAAAATCCACCTCACCAACTGAATTAGGTTCTCACTCTGGCTCCTAACCAGCCCAGTTTGAAATATTTGGAATTCTTACAGCTGTTCTTTCTTCTTCCTCATTTCCACCCAAATACACTAACCTACGGCTTTCAGTCTTAGCCCTTTATTGCTTTATGTACATGCCCAGTTCAGGGCTTACGTCCATCTGGGTATCTCTGCTTAAGACTTCAAGTTCTTGAAATACTGGGATGCTGCCTGTAATCCCAGCGCTTTGGGAGGCTAAGGAGAGAGGATCTCTTGAGGTCAGGAGTTCGAGACCAACCTGGGCAACACAGCAAGACACTATCTATACAAAAAAATTGAAAAATTAGCTAGGCATAGTGGCACATGCCTGGGGTCCCAGCTACTCTGGAGATTGAAGCAGGAGGATCACGTGAGTGAGGGAGGTGGAGGCTCTAGTGAGTCGTGATCGTGCCGTTGCACTCCAGCCTGGCGACAGAGCGAGACCCTGTCCCCTGGCCAAAAAAAAAAAAGTCTGTATGTGTATATATATGTATGTATGTATATGTATATATATATACACACACACATACTGGGCTACTGTACACAAAATTGCCGTGAAAAGCTAAGCGTGCCTGTTTGGGGAGGGCGGGGGAGGAATAAGGAGCTGCAACCGCGAGAGCCGCCACACGGTGGCGCAGTGAGGCTGGGAAACGGTGCACCCGGGCAGGAAGGGGCCACTCCCCGTCGCGGCCACGCGGGGTGGGCAGGAGGCGGCGCGGGCTGGCTGGTCTCTCCCTCCCGAGAAGGGTGCGTCTCAGGGCTTGTCCACGGGCCCCTGGAACATGGGAAGACGCACAGACTGGGTTTCGCTCTTTGCTCTCCTCTCTCCTTGTAAGAAAGACCTCTGTGACCGAGAGGGGCCCCGGGGCGCCTGGAGGCCGGGGTTGGACGCTGCTCTGAGAGCCCACCCGAGGCTGGGAGGGGGAGCAGCCGCGTGCCGGTGGAGAGCCCAGCCACGGGAGGAAGTGCACGCGTGCGTGGGTGCGCCCTTGTCCTGGAGGTGCAGAGACTGGCGAGCAGGGTCAAAGATGCTTTTTTTCTCAGTCTGATGAGCTCTTGGAAACAAAGCTAATCTCTGGAGGGAAGACGCGTCCTGGACGTTTGCTGCTGGCCTGGAATTGAATGTTTTAAGAGCCCATCCTACGGGACGGTTGGAATGCTTTTTTTTTCCTTTTTTTTTTTTTTTTTTTTTGGTAGAGACAAGGTTCCTCTATTACCCAGGCTGGTCTTAAACTGCAGGACCCAAGCGATCCTCCCGTCTCGGCTTCCCGAAGTGCTGGGGTTACAGACAACAGCCGCCATGCCTGGACGTTTGAATGCTTCTAAGCAGCACGGGACATTGATGATTACACATTGTATCCGTGTATCAACATATCACATGTATCCCACATGCTATGTACAGTTATCATGTATCAATAAAAAAATAAGCCCAGGAGAGCTTCCTTTCTGCTCTTATCCAAAACCCTCCCTACACATAGACCGTACACATCAAAAATGTTCCCACCACAGTCCGTACTTACTAAATATACGTTCCTGGCCGGGCACGGTGGCTGACGTCTGTAATCCCAACACTTTGGGAAGCCGAGGCAGCATAGTAGTTCAAGACTGGCCTGAGCAACATGGCAAAACCCCATCTCTACAAAAAATACCAAAAAAAAAAAAAAAAAAAAAAAAGCCTGGGGTGATGGCATGCACCTGTAGTCCCAACTACTCAGGAGGCTGAGGTAGAAGGATCACTTGAGCCCGGGAGGTCAGGGCTGCAGTGAGCCGAGATCATGCCGCTGCTTTCCAGCCTGGGCAACAGAGTAAGACCCTGTCTCAAAAAAATAAAAAGTGAGCTGGGCGCGGTGGCTCACGCCTGTAAATCCAGCACTTTGGGAGGCCGAGGAGGGCGGATCACAAGGTCAGGAGTTCAAGACCGTCCTGGCTAACACGGTGAAACCCCGTCTCTGCTAAAAATACAAAAAAAAAAAAATTAGCCGGGCATGGTGACGGGCGCCTATAGTCCCAGCTACTGGGGAGGCTGAGGCAGGAGAATGGCGTGAACCCGGGGGCGGAGGTTGCAGTGAGCCGAGATGGCGCCCCTGCACCCCAGCCTGTGCGACAGAGCCAGACTCCGTCTCTCAATAAATAAATAAATAGTGAAAAACAGAATTCTACCATTGTCCTTTCCAGACACTCCTCAACAGCTTTCTGCAAAATGCTGATCCTAAGCACGTCTATGCATGTGTTACTGGAGAATGGTCCCAATCCAGAGAGGGTTCTTGGATCTCACTCAAGAAAGAATTCGGGGCAAGTCCATAAAGTGAAAGCAAATTTATTAAGAAAGGAAAGGAATAAACGAATGGTTGCTCCATAGGTAGAGCAGCTCTGAGGGCTGCCAGTTGCCCGTTTTTATGGTTATTTCTTGATGATATGCTAAACACCAGGTGGATTATTCGTGCCTCCCCTTTTTAGACCATAGAGGCTAACTTCCTGACCTTGCCATGGCATTTGTAAACTGCCATGGCGCTGGTGGGAGTGCAGCAGTGAGGAAGACCAGAGCTCATTCTCTTTGCCATCTTGGTTTTGGTGGGTTTGGGCTGCCTTCTTTTCTGAAACCTGTTTTATCAGCAAGGTCTTTACCACCTGTATGTTCTGCCAACCTCCTCTCTCATCCTGTGACTTAGAATATGCCTAACCTATGGGAGTGCAGCCCAGCAGGTCTCAGCCTTTTTCTTTTTTTACCAAGGCCCCATTCAAGATGGAGTTGCCGTGGTTCAGATGCCTCTGACACACCGACGCGCACAGATCCACCTTCATCTCAGCAACGTCTCTCACACACAGAGCCACTGCAGTCCTGCGTGTCTCCTCCGGAGAGGGTCCTCAGACAGTCGTGTGTATTTCTCCACTCAGAAGGGTAGGTTCCCCTTCCCACCTACGCACACGGAGGCCAGGAGGACAGACACAGTGCGAGCCAGAGGCAGGGATACCAATGCCGTGTGGGCTGGGGGCCCCGTGCCATTTGCCCCTGCGAGGGAGGTTTGTTTCCTGCCTGTGTGTGCTGTTCTGGGCTCCGCGTGGAGACGGCGGGGGAGGAGGAGGGCGGAGAGCAGCTTCTCAGAGTCAGGCTCCTTCCCAGCTGCGAGGGCAAACAACCCGAGAACCGAGAAGAGGATTGGGAATTCTCTGTGAGGGCAGGAAAGCGTGAGGAGAACACACCCGGGAGAGGCTCGGCTTGGGCGGAGTGGAAAGGATTGCCTGAGAACGTTGAACTTGGTCTTCGCAGGGCAACCAAGAGTCAGAGTTTTCACTGATGCCAGAAAGAGAACTTAGGAGTGTGTGGGTCAGTGTGTGTGGAAAAAAGGGAGGGAGAGGCAGGAAGGGGACGAGGACAGACATCTAGGTGGAAGTAAGCAATTGAGAACATGTACAGAGTCAGACGGCAGGAACAAAGGGGTAGAAATAAGGAATCTCTAGCTTAGAAGCAAAAGAATGGGAAGAAGAATAAACAGCGAGAGGCAGGGGATAAAATCTGGGAAGTGCACGGAGAGAAAGGGGCCCAAAGCAGAGAGCTTGCAGGTGGAAGGAAAGAGGGCAGGCGGGCGGGAAGCTCCAGGCCTGTCCAGAGCCCGCCACTGCAGGAGGCACCGAAGGCTGGGAGGGCAGCTCAGCTCATCTGTTACTTACAAGCACAAGCTCCCCCCAATCCCGATTAACAGGAATTACGTGGCATATGGCTAATCCTCCTGCCACAGTTATTCATACTTTCCAGACACTGCGAGGGAACCAGGCAGCCTCCTTAGACCCAAGGCTTCCCCTCAGCCTGGCAGGGCTGGCCACCCACGCCTGCTGCAGTGGGTGCTGTGGCCTAGAGGAGGGGAGGGGAGTGGCTGGAAAGCTTTCTCTAAGTCCTTCAGGCGACTCTGAATCCTGTGGAAGCACATGCCACGAGCTCTTTCTTTTCCCAAAATCCATGTGTATGTTGTTTGCTTTAAATAGTCACAGAAAACTTGTGATAGAAGGAGAATATATGATATCATTCCCATTAAAAACTGCCAGGCACAGTGGCTCACGCCTGTAATTCCAGCACTTTGGGAGGCCAAGGCAGGTGGATCACGTGAGGTCAGGAGTTCGAGACCAGCCTGGCCAACATGGTGAAACCCCATCTCTACTAAAAATACAAAATTAGCCTAGTGTGGTGGTGCATGCCTGTAGTTCCAGCTACTCGAGAGGTTGAAGCAGGAGAATCACTTGAACCCTGGAGGTGGAGATTGTAGTAAGCCGAGATCATACCAATGCACTCCAGCCTGGGCAACAAGGGAACTCCATCTCACAAAAAAAAACAAAAACAAAAAACTTAGGAAGCTGGGAGTGGTGGCGTGTGTTTGTACTCCCAGTTACTTGGGAGGCTGAGATGGGAGAACTGCTTGGGCCTGGGAGTTGGAGACCAGCTTGGACAACACAGTGAGACCTCATCTTTATTTAAAAAAATTTTAATTAGCCAGTCATTGTGGCACACACCTGTAGTCTCAGCTATGAAGAGGCTGAGGTAGGAGGATTGCTTGAGCCCAGGAGGTTGAGGCTGCAGTGAGCTGTCATTGCGCCACTGCACCCCAGCCTAGGTGACAAAGCGAGACCCTGTCTCAAAACAACCAACCAACCAACAACAACAACAAAAATCAGGAACATAAATCCGAGAGAAGGGAAAGGATTTAATCAAGGACTTCTACTCGATAGCAAAGTCTGGCTGTCCTCTCTTCCAGCCTCGTGGGTGGGAACTGGAAGCTAACTCGCTGCTGCTGGCTTAGGGAGACAGAAAAAGATAAAGGGGGGAGGGGAAGAGAGCCGGGAGAGGAGATGAATTTCTGAGAGTGACTAGTGTGGGGCCAGGTGTCCAATGAGCACTTAATGAGTGCTTTGTAACTGATGACTTGCTGGGCTTTGCTGGGCTTCGTCTTAGGTGAGGTGCAAAGTCGACCGGGAGATGGTTTGTGAGAAAATTGCTCCCGTGGAAAGTAACAGAGGATGTGGGAAGCAGGGAAGGGAAAGAAGCCAAACAAGAGTGCCATTTCAGACCCGTCGTAGCCTCAGCCGACCCTGCGGGGGAGCTCTGGGACAATCACTCCTCAGTTTGCCCCAGCTGGAGCCTGGGGAGCTGTGTTTCCATAGATATTGCCAGAGGGCAGAAATTGGCAGGCGTTTGCAGTTCTCTGAGCATGATGGAGAGGTAGCTCTGGTACCCCCAGGCAGTCCTCTGAAGAGAGCTGTGGGCGTGGGTCTTTGGAATCAAAGGAAACGGGCTGGGCATGGTGGCGCACACCTGTAATCCCAGCTACTCAGGAGGCTGAAGCAGGAGAATCGCTTGAACCCAGGAGGCGGAGGTTGCGGTGAGGTAAGATCACGCCACTGCACTCCAGCCTGGATGCCAGTCTCCAAAAAAAAAAAGAGGGGGGAGCAGAAGGCCGGGTGTGGTGGCTCATACCTATAATCCCAGCACTTTGGGAGTCCGAGGTAGGTGGATCGCAAGGTCAGGAGTTCGAGACCAGCCTGGCCAACATGTTGAAACCCCGTCTCTACTAAAAATTCAAAAATTAGCTGGGCATAGTGGCGGGCGCCTGTAATCCCAGCTACTCAGGAGGTTGAGGCAGGGGAATTGCTTGAACCCGGGAGGTGGAGGTTGTGGTGGGCTGAGATGGCGCCACTGTACTCCAGCCTGGGCGACAGAGTGAGACTCCGTCTCAAAAAAGAAGGGAACAGGAGAGAGAGTGCCGGCAGGGTCTGCTACAAACGTAAAGCAAGTGCTCTCAGACCCTCTCTACTCTACTGACAGGTCATCAACTTCGATTTGTAAAATGTTTCTCCCCTTTAGGAGTTCACAGTCCAGCAGCAAGACCGTGGCATGCTATACACCTGTGTTCATATAGAATGTACACAGTGATAGGTGCTATTTCAGCGACAGAACACAGAGCACATCAGTGAATTCTGGCCAGGGTGGGTCAGGGGAGTATAAAGTGGGATGGGACTTGCTCTGTGCCACGCCCTCCCGTGTTAGAACGCCTTCCATGGCCGGGCACTGTGGCTCATGCCTGTAATCCCAGCACTTTGGGAGGCTGAGGCGGGCGGATCATGAGGTCAGGAGATCGAGACCATCTTGGCTAACATGGTGAAACCCCGTCTCTACTAACATACAAAAAATTAGCCAGGCGTGGTGACACATGTCTGTAGTCCCAGCTACTAGGGAGGCTGAAGCAGGAGAATCGCTTGAACCGAGGAGGCGGAGGTTGCAGTGAACTGAGATGGCGCCATTGCACTCCAGGCCGGTGACAGAGCAAGACTGTCTCAAAAAAAAAAAAAAAAAGAAAAGAAAAGAAAAAACAAAACCTTCCGTAATGCTCCATCTCCCATGTAAAGCATTCAAAATAACTTAGCGTAAGTATCAAGGCCCCATGGCAGATCCCCATCCACCTACCATACCATCTGGAAGTCATATATTTCATTTCTAAAATATACCCTTTAATTTTGAAAGTTTAAACTTAATTATCCTTTACTGACCTTTCAATACTCTGAATTTCTTCTAAGCCTAGCGGTTCCTGTTATCATTGTCTAGTATTTTAGTTTTTTTAACCCACCCAGATAGGTATTACTCTCATCGTCTTGTAGAGTCGATATTGACTTACATATGTTCATCTGCTTCCTACAGTTTTCGCTCATCGTTGCTCTTTCATCCCATTGCTTCCTCTGGGTATAGATTTGCTTTTTTTAACTTAAGCTTTTCTTTAAAATCATTCATTAGTATTTTTCTCAACAAGTAAAGAGGTGATAAACTCTCTTAAATTTTTTCGCTTTACTCTTGAATCATCACTTAGCCGATACAGAAACCTGGACTGACTTCTTTTTTACCTTAGCACTTTGAAGCAATTATTTCATTTTGTTCCAGCTTCTATCATTGTTTCCTAGCAAATAGCCGTCTTTGGACGGTCACTAACCTTGTGACTGTCGCCGCCAAGTCGCCCGTTTTTTTTTTTTTTTTTTTGAGACGGAGTCTCGCTCTGTCACCCAGGCTGGAGTGCTGTGGCCCAATCTCAGCTCACTGCAAGCTCCGCCTCTCGGGTTCACGCCATTCTCCTGCCTCAGCCTCCCGAGTAGCTGGGACTACAGGCGCCGCCAAGTCGCCCGGCTAGTTTTTTGTAGTTTTTAGTAGAGACGGGGTTTCACCGTGTTAGCCAGGATGGTCTCGATCTCCTGACCTCGTGATCCGCCCGTCTCGGCCTCCCAAAGTGCTGGGATTACAGGCTTGAGCCACCACGCCCGGCCGAGATTTTTCTCTTAGTCTTTGAGTTCTGTCTTTCACTGTGTTATGTCTAGGAAAGACCCATGTGGCTAGGTGTGACAAAACAAAATGAGGTATCTCTTTATCCTGGGGTATCCTATTTAGGATAGCTTCTTCAAACTAAGAACTTGTGTCTTGGCCGGGCACGGTGGCTCAAACCTGTAATCCCAGCATTTGGGAGGCTGAGGCGGGTGGATCATGAGGTCAGGAGATCGAGACCATCCTAGCTAACATGGTGAAACCCCGTATTTTGTATTTTTTGGAAAAAATACAAAAAATTAGCTGGGCGTGGTGGCGGGCCCCTGTAGTCCCAGCTACTTGGGAGGCTGAGGCAGGAGAATGGCTTGAACCCGAGGCAGAGCTTGCAGTGAGCCGAGATTGCACCACTGCACTCCAGCCTGGGCGACAGAGCAAGACTCCATCTCAAAAAAAAAAAAGAACAAAAGCAAAAACAAAACAAAACAAAAAACAAAATAACTCATGTCTTTCACCAATTCTGGCAAATTCTGAGGCATTCCCTCTTCAATTACTGCCTTTAGACCCATGTTTTTATTTTATTCCACTACAACATGTTTCTATAGTGCACATCTCTTAAAATCTTCTTTTTTTTTTTAGATGGAGTCTCACTCTGTTACCCAGGCTGGAGTGTGGTGGCCTGATCTCGGCTCACTGCAACTTCCGCCTCCCGAGTTCAAGCAATTCTCCTGCCTTAGCCTCCCAAGTAGCTGGGATTACAGGTGCCCTCCACCACGCCCAGACAATTTTTGTATTTTCAGTAGAGATGAGGATTTCACTAGGTTGGTCAGGCTGGTCTCGAACTCCTGACTTCAGATGATCCACCCGCCTAGGCCACCCAAAGTGCAGGGATAACAGGCGTGAGCCACCGCCGGCCAACATTTTTTTTCTACTTCTATTTTCTATTTCATACCCTGTGGCTCATCCCGGATAGTTTTCTAAGATCCATCTTCTACTTCACAAGTTTTCTTTTAGGCTACTGTTTGGTTCTTCTGGTGAGAGGTTTTGGGTTTTGGTTTGGGTTTTCCTATGTTTCTCTTTTTCTCATCTGCCTGTTCTTTCCAGGCGTGCTTTTTATATCTCTGTGTTTGCTAGTCCTTTCATCTCTCTGTACTTTTCAAGTCCACTTATCTTATTATCTCTTTTGGATCCTTCTGTTATCTCAGGGTTCGGAAGGTGCAGCGCTCCCACCTGTTGCGTGGGTCCGCTGGCTCCCACCTGTCACGTAGATATGCTGGCTCCCACCTGTTGGGTAGATACACTGGCTCCTGCCTGTGGTGCGCAATTTCCCCTATGGTTTGTTACCTGTTAATTCCTCTTCATCAGAGATTGTTCCATTCTGTGGGGGTTATTGATATTCTGAGACATACTAGGAACAGTTGTACCTTTGCTTCAACTGGTTCGTCTAGAGGTTTCCTCAGTGTGACCACAGGTTTTACATTAATTTCTGGGCTTGGGGACTTCCACACCATGGGAGACGGTATAAGTTCACACCCAACACCAGCATGTGATGCAGGCCTGGAGACTCTGTCGCCCAGGCTGGAGTGCAGTGGCATGATCTTGGCTCACGGGAACGTCTGCCTACTGGGTTCAAGCGATTCTCCTGCCTCGGCCGTCTCAGTAACTGGGATTATAGGCACCCACCACCAAGCCCGGCTAATTTCTGTATTTTTAGTAGAGATGGGATTTTGCCGTGTTGGCCAGGATGGTCTCAAACTCCTGACCTCAAGTGATCCTCCCACCTCGGCCTCCCAAAGTGCTAGGATTACAGGTGTGAGCTACCATATCTGGTTGAGACTTGAGTTTCCCACAGGAAGTGGTTTTTCTTCTCACCCAGAACCTAGGGCAGAAACTGATGGATGGAGTTTTTCCTGGCCACCTTCCCCTGAGGGAGCAGGGTGTCGGTTCCAAAGTCTGGCTTCGAATGGGCCCTAGGTTCTCTCTGACCCACCCAGTGGATGTTGTTTCTGCTCCCCCAGCTCTTTCTAGGACTTCCTCCTCCTCCTCATACTATGGTGGCTCTGACTTGCAAATTTATTTTGGCTTTGAATTCCTTCCTGTGTTGGTGAGTTGGAGATTTATTTCTCTGTTTCAAGCTCCATGTGCATTTTAATTTTTCTGCCCTCTTATTCAGAATTTCTCTGTGCAATGTGGTAGTATGGCAGGCTCCATCATTGTGAGGTTTCCTGGATCCCCAAGAAAAAACTACTGATTTTTCTTCCCATCTCTTCCACGGTAACATGGGTTCTTTGAGGGGAAAAGCAAAACAAAACATAAAAAAACAAAACCAACCAAAAAACAATGGTGTCCAAGCTATCTCTGGTGCTGGTGCTGAGTTCCTAGCACAAACACAACATAATGTTTGCTAGATGAACAGTTAAATAGTGTTAGGTGATTATCAAGAGTTACTCCAAGTATTTCCCCATCTTCAGGAAGAAAACTTTCTTAATTATTCTAAGCATGAAGATATTCTTTTATTTTATTTTATTTTTTTAATTATTTATTTTTTTTGACGGAGTCTCGCTCTGTCACCCAGGCTGGAGTGCAGTGGCGTGATCTCAGCTCACTGCAAGCTCCGTCTCCCGGGTTTACGCCATTCTCCTGCCTCAGCCTCCGGAGTAGCTGGGACTACAGGCGCCCGCCACCTCGCCCGGCTAGTTTTTGTGTATTTTTTAGTAGAGACGGGGTTTCACCCTGTTAGCCAGGATGGTCTCGATCTCCTGACCTCGTGATCCGCCCGTCTCGGCCTCCCAAAGTGCTGGGATTACAGGCTTGAGCCATCGTGCCCGGCCTATTCTTTTATTCTTAAAATGCTTTATAGGTGGTTCTACGTTGCACGCCCTTATGACACTTGTGTGTTTTTCTTAGCATTCTAACATGTTTCTTGAACAACACTGTGTGGTACACCCCCGGGATGCCTGAGATGAGGCCCTTCCTGAACTGGAGGTCCAATTGGAAGATATGATGTGGAAACCATAACTCTGACATGATATGTGTCGTGGTAAGCCACGAGTATCTTGGCCAGTGGTGAGGAGTAAAAGAATTTACCAAGGGCGGACATGGTGGCTCACACTTGTAATCCCAGCACTTTGGGAGGCCGAGGCGGGTGGATCACCTGAGGTCAGGAGTTCAAGACCAGCCTGACCAAGATGGTGAAGCCTCCTCTTTAACAACAACAAAAAAGACAAACAACAACAACAAAAAGAATTTACCAAGAAAGTTGTAGATAAAGAAGGACAGATTTATTAGAAAAAGTAAGAAAGTACGGTTGGGCTCGGTGGCTCATGCCTGTAATCCCAGCACTTTGGGAGGCCAAGGCGGGTGGATCACCTGAGGCTGGGAGTTCGAGACCAGCCTGACCAACATGGTGAAACCCCGTCTCTACTAAAAATACAAAATTATCTGGGCATGGTGGCGCATGCCATGCCTGTAATCCCAGCTACTCAGGAGGCTGAGGAAGAATTGCTTGATCCCGGGAGGTGGAGGTTGCAGTGAGCCAAGATCGTGCCATTGCACTCCAGCCTGGGCAGCAAGAGCAAAATCCCATATCAAAAAAATAAAAGGAAAAAAAAGAAAAGAAAAAAGAAAGTAGGAAAGTGCATTGTATGTTGCCGGGGAGCAGTGGGCAGAACCAGCAGGAGAGAAGCTGACTGCGAAGAGACAAAGGCTGGCTAGGGATTTTTATAGGGTGGTTGTTGGGCGAATTGATAACGCCAAGGGAGCAGTGAGCTAACCTGCATTCTTCTGTCAGCTGAGGTGTCTGACAAATTGAGGCATTTGGTGACGAGCAGGAAGCCTGTGGGTTCTGGACCTTATCTGCTCAGGAGGGCTGCATGTCTTGGGCCGTAAAGAAAGGCAGACCCGTAACTTATCTCCTTCCTCTCTTTGTCTATATGTTCCGGACCGTGAGGGAAGGCAGAGCTATAGCTTATCTACTTCCTCTATCTCTGCTTTCTCCTGGTCATGCCAGCCTGACTCCTTTTCCCTAATTAGGATGCCACAGCATGGTGGGGAGCACTGTGTTTGTCGTAGATTCACTCAAGAGGACCATGTTTGTTTGGAAGAAAATGTTATAGGCCTATGTGGGAGAGGAACTAAGGCTTCAGGAAGCTTGGGAATGAAAGGAGATGCTCTGAGGCCAGAGTGGCATTTTGCAGGTTCAGCCTGAGGGATAAGGAGAAAGGAAGAGGATGGAACCCTTGGGAAGGGGGAGGTCATGTGCTTCCTCACGTCGCCAGTGTGGTGTGACTTTCCCAAACTGGTGTGCCGCATGGTGAAAAATAAAAAGCACCTTGACAGAATTATACTGAGATACTGAGAAATCCATAATCATAGGGTGATATTTAATAAACCTTTTCCAGGAATTGATAGCTGAATCAAAAAAAAAAAAAAAGTAAGCAAAAGTAGTAAAGTTTTGAGTAGCGTAATAAAGAAATTGAACTGAATAGATACATACTTAGAACTCTAAGCCCGAACATTAGAGAATACACACATGGTACATTTAAAACAATTAACCATTACTAAGCCATAATGTCAGGCTCAACAAATACAAAAGCATTGATTTTACATAGACCTTGTTCTCATCATAGACCAAGGCAGTCTATGATGGCAACACAAGTCCAGCCTCCATATATTGAGAAACTTATAAACAGACTTCTAAATGATAAGTGGTCAAGTAGAGATTGCAAATGAAATTATGAAATACTTGGGACCTAGTGACATTGGAGACAGTGTATATTACAAATTGTGGGATGTAGCTACTGCAGTACTTAGAAAGAATTATAGCCTCAAACATACATATTAGCAAAGGAGGAGATTGAACACAGCATTAGACTCTAGAAGTCTGAACTAGAACCACAGAGAAAATATGGCATTACAATCCAATGCAATGGAGTGTGAGACAGATGCACCCACAGTGTTACAGAAGCACACAGGAGGGCCACCTAAACCATCCTGGAGGGGACTCTGGGGCCAGGAAGTTCTACCATGAGGACATGATGCTGGAAGGGGTTCCAAGAGGACACAGTGGTGTTAGGAAACTGACTAGTTTGAAAGGAAAACACATCTTGGGACCCTGAAATCACTAAGCTGAGAAGTCAAGCTGGGAACCGTGTCAGGCAAGCCTGCCTCCTATTTTATCCCTAAATAAATAGCTACGAAGTTATTAAAGGTACGTACCTCCCTCACAATCTGCCCACAAGGAAATTCCTCGTGGGCCTCAAGATCTTTACTCTAAAAATAGTTCCATTGAATTTTACCTTGGCCATGTAAATTGATAGCTTATCTTCACAGATACAGGATAGAAATTCATCCCGCTGCTCACCTGAGACAAATGCATATCTGTTTGCTTCTTCTGCCCTATTGTTTATGTAAAAATGCAGATTCACTGAGCTGCACTAAGGCATACACGACTATTCCTCTACCCTCTCTCACATGTAAGTTGTGATTTCAGTGAAAGGCTGATCAAAGACCCAAAATAATGCAGCCTTTTGTCTCCTATCTACCCATTACCTGGAATCCCCCAGTTATCCTGCCTTTCTAGACCAAACCAATTGGACATCTTACATGTATTGATTGATGTCTCCTGTCTCCCTAAAATGTCTAAAACCAAGCTGTGCCCGACCACCTTGGGCACCTGTTCTCAGGATCTCCTATGGGCTGCATCACGGACCAATGGTAACTTATATTTGGCTTGGGATAAATCTCTTCAAATGTTTTACAGAGTTTGACTCTTTTCAGCGACATCAGGCTGACGGGGAGGGTAATACAGGCAGCAAGGACTGCATAGGCAACTGCAATGGCTCACAAGAACTTGGCAGGTTTTAAGAACCACAGCTAACTCAGCGTAGCTAGATTCAGGGCAGTGGATGAGGGGTGGTATGAGATGCTGAAGTTGTGATGCTCATGAACATAGGGTGTGTTTTTTCTTTTTTTCTTTTTTTTTTTTTGAGACGGAGTCTCGCTCTGTCGCCCAGGCTGGAGTGCAGTGGCCGGATCTCAGCTCACTGCAAGCTCCGCCTCCCGGGTTTATGCCATTCTCTTGCCTCAGCCTCCCGAGTAACTGGGACTACAGGCACCCGCCACCTTGTCCGGCTAGTTTTTTGTATTTTTTTAGTAGAGACGGGGTTTCACCGTGTTAGCCAGGATGGTCTCGATCTGCTGACCTCGTGATCCGCCCGTCTCGGCCTCCGAAAGTGCTGGGATTACATGCTTGAGCCACCGCGCCCGGCCAGGGTGTGTTTTTTCATCCACTCCTTCTTTGGTTATACTAAGGCAGGGGTCCCCAATCCCCAGGCTGTGGACTGGTAGCGGTTAGGAACTGGGCCACACAACAGGAGGTGACGGTGGGAAGAAGAGCGTTATCACCTGAGCTCTGCCTCCTGTCAGATCAGCATTAGTCTCATAGGAGCACAAACCCTTCTGCAAGGAGGGATCTAAGTTGCACGCTCCTTGTGAGAAGCTAACTAATCAGCCTGATGATCTGAGGTGAAACAGTTTCATCCGGAAACACCACCCCACCCAACCCTTCCATGGAAAACTTGTCTTCCACAAAACGAGTCCTTGGTGCCAAAAACGTTGGGGACCGCTGTACTAAGGGGTGTTAACTATATTTTGAAGGTGCTGAGAATTTTAAGCAGAACAATGTGAGCAGATGCTAGTTCTGCAGGGCACAGGCGTCTTATTTTCATTCATTGCAAAGATACTTACTGAGCACCTCTTGTTGTCCTAGGTCCTAGTTGCAATTTTGAAAAGACACAGGAAAATATACCTATGGATCATTTTAACAATCCGGATGAAAAATGAGGGAGCTGATATTAGGCCAGTGGCAGTGCGGGTGGCCACTGCTTCCCTGTGGGGAGTGCACAAGGAGAATCTTGTACCTCCAAGCTCAGCAGCTTTTCCTGTTTCCTTCCTGTGTTCTGTCCTGGGCAGCAACTGGTGGTAGGCCTGGGGCACAGGGACAGTGCAACCTAAGGAACAATGCCCGGCTGGAAAACAATATATTGCCTGGAAGAGAAATGGACTAAGGTGTGACCTCTGAGTGTAATGGTTGCAGAAGCATAGGTGCCCTTTGGGGATGCAGGATTCAAGTTCTCTGTCCTTCATGGGCTGCGTGGCCATCCCCACCGGAGTAGATCTCCACTGAGTGTCTTGAGTGCTTTCAGGATTCTGAGAATCACTCGAGAAGACCAAATACATCCATTCTTCCTGATCCCAAATTTCGTGGGAATATAATTTCATGGCATTAAAGACAAACTATAGAGTGTTTTTTTGTTTTGTTTTGTTTTTGAGACCAAGTCTCGCTTTGGCGCCCAGGCTGAAGTGCAGTGGTGCGATCTTGGCTCACTGCAAGCTCCGCCTCCCAGGTTCACATCATTCTTCTGCCTCAGCCTCCTGAGTACCTGGGACTACAGGCGCCCGCCACCACGCTCAGCTAATTTTTTTGTATTTTTAGTAGAAACGGGGTTTCACTGTGTTAGCCAGGATAGTCTCAATCTCCTGATTTCATGATCCGCCTGCCTCAGCCTCCCAAAGTGCTGGGATTACAAGCGTGAGCCACCACACCCATCCTTAACTATAGAGTCTTATTCAGAGCTTTTATCTGCTTGCTCAAGGGGCATGGTCTTGAATAATTTCTGGGGAAAAGGTTTCCTGTGGAATAACCCTCTTCACATTAGAATCCTGGGAAACTAAATTATGTCCCCGCATTTCCAGTCCTGGAATAGGGTATCCAGAACCTCTGCAGTGGCCACCACTAAAAAGTATCCTTCCCATCCTGGAAAGCTCTGAGCCACATACATTACTCTGTCAAACGCCTTTGGAAGAGCTTTCCCCATTCCAAAGCCCTGAAATGGAGGGTTGACCCTGTCCGGGACTCTGTGTAAAGTGTAAGATCTCAGTAGCAGAGGAGGGAAAAGAGCGGAGGCCCCGGTCTCTCACTGGTGCTGCCAGGAAGTAAACACTCCATGGTGTAATTTGTGTGAACAGAAAATTATCTCTAATTGGAGGGCTGGAATAAAAATATCTCCCATCTGTAAACAAAGTAGTTGGAGCATCCTGGCGTCATGGGACTGGTGCACCAGACTGCCGCAGGTACCCTCTGGGCCACCCCACCCAGATCGTCTCAGCCCTAACCCACAAGCAGCAGGTGCTCTGGGACCTCCCCTGAAGCCAATGAAGGCAGCAGACCTGTCCCTGGGGCTCATCTGTGTCCTCAGCCCCGAGGCACAGTCCAGAAAACAGCTTCTCACCTTCTCCCCAGGCCAGGGCAAATACTCGACAAGTCAAGTGAAGAGGGTAAAAAAATTCTGGTCTGTTTTATGCCATCACAGGGATGACTCCTGGAAGGTGACTGGGGACGGCTGTTTACTGGCTATCTCCAACACCTTTTCTCAGACACCTTTCCTTTGGTGTCTGCAGGGGCACCTGCTTCTCCACGTCCTCAAAGAAAGAATTGAGGCAGACACCTTGACATAGGCAGCATGGGTGATATTCACAGGACCCGAAGTGAGAAATTCCCAGGAACATCAGCCCTGGGGAAGCAATTCTGTGTCGAGGGCTTTCCTTGTGTTATTGTCCTCTGTCGGCTGTCATATTGTGTTTTAAGGCGCACCAGTAAAGAGCCCTTGGCTGATGGAGATACCACCAGGATACTTTAACTCCTGCCCTAGCACAAGAGTGTGACTCTTTTTAACTCCTGGCATGTACGATATTTCTACTTAAAGACACACACACACACACACACACACACACACAAGCACACGAACACCTAGCCTTCTTTTGGTGAAATGTGAAAGGTTTATTAAATAGCTGCTTATAAAAGCCTCTCTCTAGGAAGCCACTTGACCAAAATCTGCCATTGGTATATACACTTTTTCAACAAAGGAGAGAAATGTGCAAATAGATCGAACTGCAGAATACCTTTTCTTCTTTTGCAGACCACAAGCAGCATATGTTATTGGAGGAGATGGAAGTTTTGTCTGCCACTGTCTGTTTCTTTAGAGGGAGGTGGGAGAAGGTTTTCCTATTTAAATAAAATTAAAGAAGTACTTTGAAGGAAAGAGCAGGGGATAAGAGTTGAAATAAAATGTGGGATAATGTAGTTGAAAATATTGTGAGGAAGATGGGACTTAAAGAGAGAGGAGATGGAGAAACAGAAACACACCCAGGTCTTTGAAAAGCCCTGAAGAAGAATGCTTTAAAGAAGCACTCTGGGGTCAGAGACTTCCATTAGTCAAAGGATCCCACTTCTCTCATGCGATGCGGGTTGACTTCAGATGATTGTTCAGGGCTAGAATAGCATGGCAAAGGAACAGAAGTTATGATCACATTCTTATTTTTCTTTTCTTGAGACACAAGGCATCAGTCAATACATGTAAGGTGTACATTGGTTCTGTCTAGAAAGGCGGGACAACTGTAAGCAGGTGGGGTTGGGATTTCAGGTCATAGGCAGATTCAAAGATTATTCTGATAGAAAGAAATGTCTGGTCTGGCTCTGGGGCAGTGGCTCGCTTCTGTAATCCTAGCACATTGGGAAGTTGAGGTTGGCAAATTACTTTAGCCCATAAGTTCAAGATCAGCTTGGGCAACATGGTGAGATCCCATCTCTACCAAAAAAAAGTAGAAAAATTAGTCAGCCATGGTGGCACATGCCTGTGGTCCCAGCTGCTCAGGAGGCTGAAGTGGGAGGATTGCTTGAGCCTGAAGGTCGAGGCTCAAGCATGAGCCATGATTGTGTGCCACTGCGCTCCAGCCTGAGTGACAGGATAAGACCCTGTCAAAAAAGAAAAAAAAAAAAAAAAGCAAACAAGCAAGCAATCAAGAAAGGAATGTCTGGGTTAGAATAAGGGTTGTGGAGACGAAGTTTTTATCATGTAGATGAAGCCTCCAGGTAACAGGCTTCAGAGAGAGACAGTCTGTTGTATCAGTCTTTTTTTTTTTTTTTTTTTTTTTTTTCAGACAGAGTCTCATTGTGTTGTCCAGGTGGAGTGCAGGGGCACGATCTTAGCTCACTGCAACCTCCACCTCCTGGGTTCCAGCGATTCTCCTGCCTCAGTCTCCCAAGTCGCTGGAACTACAGGCATGCACCACCATGCCTGGTTAATTTTTTGTATTTTTAGTAGAGACAGGGTTTCACCATGTTGGCCAGGCTGGTCTTGAAATTCTGACCTGAGGTGATTTGCCCACCTTGGCCTCCTAAAGGGCCTGGATTACAGGCATGAGCCACTGCACCTGGCCCTATCAGTCTTAAAATCTGTTTTAATGTTGATGCTGGTCAGTTGGCCTGAATTCCAAAAGGGAAGAGGGTATAATAAGGTATATCTAACTCCCCCATCATGGCTAAACTAATCTTTCAGGTTAACTTTGAAGTACCTTTGGCTGAGAGAAGGGGTCAATTCAGATTGTTGGGGGGCTTAGCTTTTTTGTTTTTTGTTTTGTTTTGTTTTTGAGACAGAGTCTCGCTCTGTCACCCAGGCTGAAGTGCAGTAGCGTGATCTCAGCTCATTCCACCTCCTGGGTTCAAGTGATTCTCCTGCCTCAGCCTCCCGAGTAGCTGGGATTACAGGTGCCTGCCACCATGCCCAGCTAATTTTTGTATTTTTAGTAGAGACAGGGTTTCACCATGTTGGTCAGGCTGGAACTCCTGACCTCATGATCCTCCCTCCTTGGTCTCCCAAAGTGCTGAGATTATAGGCGTGAGCAACCACACCTGGCCAGGGCTTAGCATTTAATTGTTGGTTTACATTCAGTTCCCTCAGCTCTTTTAAGAAATGCATCTCTCCTTAGTAAGCTACACCTTAGAAATAAGCCTATTCAGATGGATAATGCTGTGATGGAGGCAGAGCCTCCTCAGCCCTGCTCACAGAATGCTTCCAGGGCTTTGATGCTGGCCTTATTGAGCTCTGATTCCCTTCTGTACAGGGTCAGAGCTCTCCAGGGAACAATGAAAACCTAAGGAAGAGCAAACCACTTCACAGCCACGTGTTTCCTACCCCACTCTGCTGCATCCCTAGTTAGACTTCCATTCCAGGAACTGTCTCAGCTGTTGGTAATGACATACCGACTCCATCTGCAGAAGAAAATCAATGTTTTACAATGAAGCACCTGCCATCCACTCTCATAGGAACCTCTGCCCCTTATGGAATATTCATGCAGCCTTTCTTTGTAATCTCGGTCTGAGTTTCAAAAGATTCCCTAGCAGAGAAGACCATTTAACAGACAGACCATTTTACAGTGCAAACACTGAAAATTCTGCAGGAGAAAAGAGGCACTGGTTTTTGAAAACTGTACTCTGTCCACAGTCAGACACCATCTCACATTTCCAAGTAACCCAAACAGTTCCTTCAGTTAGGTAAATATGCCTGGCCATGTGACCAGGCACTAAAGGGAATAATAGGGAAAAGAGAGGGCAGAAAAAAATGTCAGTGGGCCTAAGATGAATTTTCTTCTTTTTAATTTCTCAATTTTGTGTTTGATAAAGGGAAAGGGGCCACCATTATAAAACAACTTTTACATACTTTTACTTGTGATTTAGTGCATGGTGACCTGGAACATAAAGGAGGTTTATGAATGGAAAGACAAATAGGATCATAGTAGGTAATTGAGTCATTTTTAAATTTTTATTCTGTCTCTATAAGATTTTTGAGAAGGTAATCAATTCACATAAAGATCCGAGCAGTTATAAAGATTTACAAAGAAGATTATACAGTGATGGAAACTGAAGTATATTCTTGGCAACAATCTCAATGTATTTCACGTTTCCTGGCATTTACATATATAAATTTGGTATAAATAATATATAAATATTCTTCGATTTTGCATAAAGACTAAAAATACTGAAAAAGTAGCATGAGTATATGAAACAGTTAAACATTGAAAATATTAGTTGGAAACTGGCTTATTTTGCTAACAATTATATCCAGAATTCTGTTGCTAGATTGTTGTTTCTGGGAACATTGGAGGTGTACTTTCTATGCTTGCTAAAATACAAGCTTTTCAAGTATTTTCCATAGTATTAAGTGAGACTTTAAATACTCCTGCTCTTTTAGATCTAGTTTCTGCTTCAATTTATCCTTCTCTTCATTTTTCCTGTTTGTCCTCATCTTACCTGTTCTTCCCTGGCTTTGCCATCTCCCAGTATTCAGGAATCAGAGCAAATAATTAGTCTGCTTTTCTGCAGAATAAACTATTGGGTGTACCATCATGCTTTTGATCTACCACAGAAACAAATTATTTTAGCAAGACATCACTTTTATGTATTGTATAATGTATGTATTGCCTATGTTTTAAGCAGATTTCAGCTCTTTTCCTTCCATCACATTTGGAATTGGGGGCCCAAAAGATGTGAAGGCAATAAGGCTTCCAAGATAACTGGGCTGCATCCTTATTTGTAAAATAAGAAATTCTTTGTTTCCCAAATTTTAAAGGAGTGCTCCTTCTCCGACCTGTTGCGATGGATTTATTCTATAGCTATAGAAATATACCCTGCTTCACTCTTGGACGTACTTCTTTACTCTCCTCCCTCCAAGTTCATTGAAAGAGAACCCATGTGCCGGTCCAGAGCATCGCTGCATCCGTAAGCAACTAGACTTCAGCTTCCTCTGTCACCATGGTGCCGGCTCGGCTGGGCCCGGCGGTCGCTATGGTAACTGGGGCGGGTCGCAGCGTCCTGGCGGGCTGGGCGCATGCGCGCGGGGACTACAAGCTGCGCCGCGCGGCCGCTGGCCCCTCAGCTCCCCTCGACATGGCGCTGAGGCGGCCGCCGCGACTCCGGCTCTGCGCTCGGCTGCCCGACTTCTTCCTGCTGCTGCTGTTCAGGGGTGAGTTTGCGCGTTTCCGCTGTTGGGAGACGAGGGTCGGGGGCGGCGGAAGCAGAGCGGGCCGAAGCGGCTGGAGCCGGTCCGGGAGAGAATAGCGGTCCCGGCTCCGAGGGCTCCCGGGGTCCCGGGCCGGAGGGGCGGCGCGCGCCCGCGTTCCCGCAGCGGGGCTGGGACTCGGGCCTGGCTCGGGCGGGGGCCGGCAGGAGGGGCCCTGGGACGGCCGGCAGTGGGACCTGGGCGGGGAGCTAATTTGGGGCGGGGGCCCGTCCCAGGCGGTGAGTCGGCCCCGGACAGCCGTCGGACCCCGGGGGCGGGCTCCTCCCGGGCGGGGTCCTGTGCTGGGCGGTGGGCTCATCCCCGGCGTGGGGCCTCCCGGGCGGTGGGCACGGCCCTCTGGAGGGAGCGCGGCAGCTGCGGCGTGGGCGCTGGAACTTGCTGGAAGACCCTGCGCAGCAGTGCTGTGCTCTCCAGAACGGACGGTGAGCGGGGGCCGTAGCTGAGGACCCGCGAGGTAGAGCTCCGAGGCCTGGCGGGCTGCTGGTCACAGCCTTCCGGGGATCTGCAGTTCGTTTGACTCGACACAAACAAAGGAACTGCTTTTCTTTTGCAGAAATAAAATGGATATCAATCCAGTACCTTTTTTGTCTCTGTCCTGGCCGAGGAGACCACGCAGACCCTTATCTGGAAATAGCATTCGGGGCATTTGACCAAGACACACTAATAAACTTGAGTTTTGTCAATTTTCTTTCCCTCTGTTTGGAATTCTCATTAGATCCACATTTTCCTGGACAGTTGTACAGAGGACTAAAATAGCTTTCGTTTAGTGAGCGTGTACTATCTACTAGGCACTTTGGAGCCATTATCTCCTTTACTCCTTTCAGCAGCTCTGTGAGGTAGGTTTCATTAATCTGTTTTCTAGTCTGCTTTCCAAGGCTGCATTCTAAGTAAGCAGTGAAGCCTCAACCTCATATTGACCTAAAGCAGTACACCACAGTTTTCCCCTGGCAGCCATCCACAGGTAACCAGACCAGGACCTTTTTCGGTTCTTAGGTCATTTTATTATTTAATTGAGTTGCCACCGTCATCCCATGATGTTCTACAGAATATACAAATTAAAACACGGAGGGACTGTTGAGGAGTGAAGGTGGACAGATTTTGGAAGACAAAGCGTTCCTGTGTTTGGTGCTTTATGCTAATGAGATGCTGGTGATGGGCTCTGTGACAAAAGATGAGTTTTAGCGTGTAGATGATATACGCTAAGGCACAGTCTATATACTTTGCCTGAAAGTGATTCCGCAAACCAAATGCAGTTGGGAGGTAAGTGATCAAAGGCTAGCCAGGGGACAAGGGTGTCAGGAATGTCCAGCACCCGCTGTGTTGGTCACACTGACACTGTCCTATTCACAGCCTGGAACAACTCTCTATTGTTGAAAAGATCTGTTCACGTGAAAGTTTGCAGTTTTTGTTGCAGAAGCATTTGGCAGTTTAGCTCAGGAATGAATTTCAACTTGGTAATTTGTTAATAAAACTAGAAAATGCAAAGAGCTTCACATACCCTTAACCTCTGATTCCTTCCCTTAAGGGACTAGTTTTGTGGCTTTTTTTGCTAGTAGGGGCTGGGATTTACATGCAGAGCATAGGAGGAAGAATCCAATTTTGCAAACTAGTACTAATGGCAAAGAATCGAGGTGATAGGATATATTAATCCACTTTGAAGGCATGTAGCTATCTTTTTTTTAGTAGGGGGCTCTTTCCATTATTTGGTTTATGCTTTAAGCATACCCTAAAGCTGTTCTTCCAGAAGTCATGACAACTGTGTCTTTTTTATTTTTTATGATTATTCTCAATTGCTATTACAATTTATTTTCATTTAAAAAATTTTGCTTCTTGATGTAATAGCAAACATTTCTTTTGTGGTTACCCTTTGCCAGGCTCTGTTACAAGAATTTAATGCGTACTAATTTATTTAATCTTGATAACTCTTAAGAAGTTGTTACTATTATTGTGCCCTTTTGTGGATGAAGAAACAGAAGTATGGAGAGATTCAGACCCTTGTCGGTAGTGATATCCTTTGCGTTTTAAACGGGAAATCCTTCATTACGGTGTTAATCCAATTTTTAGTTATTTGTATTATTCCATTTGACAGTGGAGTTCTTTTAATGGATCAGTTTAAACAAATTATCAAGTTTTCAACACTATGTGGTTTGTATATAAAATATTCTTTTGTTGACTCATGACAGGTGTGGTTCAGCTTTACAAATGTTATGCCACATGTCTCTTTTGAATGATTGTGTACTAATTAGTGTTAGGCTTCCAAATCTTTGATATTCTAGAGAGAAGTGCCTTATTTAGAATTAAAACAGTAACAGTTTTCATTCTTCAGATAAGACAATTTGTGTGCTGAAGCATGTCAAAATCTGAAAATCAAAATTTCTGGGAAATTTTTGAAAAAATGTTTAATTCTTTTATTTACGTTTGTTTGGACTCCAGTAACATTTTTTAGAATGGCATATTTTTTTGTGTTGTTCTAATTCTTAATGATCTGGCAGATATAATCGTTGTCAGACTTGTATGTATGTATTTTAAAAAACAAAGAACACCTGTCTTGAAAGCAAGCAGTACTTTATATCAGCTGCTCATTCCCACATGACTTGTTGATGGGCATTTGTTCTTCAGTGCTTCAGGCTAAGGAGACTGAGTGGATAAGTACTAGGGATACTTAATCATAAGTAATTGCAGTATTACATCCAGGCAGAATTATCCACACAACCCCTAAGCTCTATGGAACTTGTTTTTAGGGAAACTCCATGGGGTGGATTTAAATCAATTCTTTTGAAAGCAACCACACTTTCATCAAGTATAAGTTGACCACATAATGTAACAGACACAGCTATGGGTTTAGTACATTCAACTAGCAGCTGTTAGAGATGTGATATTAGCAAATTCCTTCTCCATAAATTCTTTGAATTTTTAAAAGCACAAATGTAATGAAAGGAAAATATGTGTGAATGAAGTTAGAATGTATGGAGTCTGCTGAAGAGTACCCTAGTGGTGAAGTTGGATTTTTTTTTTTTTTTTGAGACAGTTTCTGATGCAGTGACGTGAGCTCAGCTCACACAGGTTCAAGCCATTCTCCTGCCTCAGCCTCCCAAGTAGCTGAGATTACAGATGCGTGCCACCTTGCCTGGCTAATGTTTGTATTATTTTTAGTAGACATGGAGTTTCACCGTGTTGGCCAGGCTGGTCTTGAACTCTTGACCTCAACCGACCTGCCCACCTTGGCCTCCCAAAGTGTTGAGATTACAGGCGTGAGCCACTGTGCCCAGCTGGATTCTCTTTTAAGATATGTTTATAGTTGGCAGGGTGCGGTGGCTCATGCTAGCGCTTTGGGAGGCCGAGGCGGGCAAATCACAAGGTCAGGAGATCAACAACATCTTGGCCAACATGGTGAAACCCTGTCTCTACTAAAAATACAAAAATTAGTCGGGCATGGTGGTGCGCACCTGTTGTCCC
The DNA here is from genome assembly GCF_002776525.5 of Piliocolobus tephrosceles. Classification (NCBI taxonomy): domain Eukaryota; kingdom Metazoa; phylum Chordata; class Mammalia; order Primates; family Cercopithecidae; genus Piliocolobus; species Piliocolobus tephrosceles. Next base: position 123,015,144 of record NC_045446.1, read on the forward strand.
AGCTACTCTGGAGGCTGAGGCAGGAGAATCACTTGAACCTGGGAGGTAGAGGTTGCAGTAAGCCGAAGTTGTGCCACTGCATGCCTGCCTGGGGGACAAGAGTGAAACTCTGTCTCGGAGGAAAGAAAAAAAAAAAGGTATATTTATAGTCAGGTGGTGTGAATGTTATGCTGTTAAAGTTGAATGCAAATTTCAGATCTTTGTATATACTTTCAGAATTCTAGCAGTATATGCAAATAGCTTCACTGGAGTGTAAAGAGATCCTGAAAGAAAGTTTTGGTAAGCACATTCTTTTACACCTAGTTTAGCAAGGACAGTATCCACTGTGGTGCTCTATATGGAGAGCTAAAGCCTTAATTGACTGTCTCTTTGCTTCTTGGCGTGGCACACAGAAAGCTTCCTGAGAGTTAGCCCTTGTTTCTGATGTCCCAGGAATGCTGTAGTGTTTTGTGTTGGTGAGTTTCTTTTGGTTTTAAGTAGTATCTGTTATGTGTTATATGTTACATTTCCTATGACTAGTTAATACATACAGCAGAGGTTTCAGTGCTGCTTGTATAAAGACATCAAACTATTTAATATAGTTAGGACTATGTGAACATTTTTTCTTAGTTATCTTTCATTTGCAGAGTTTCCCAAGGTTTCTATGGTTCAACCTTCCTCCTGAAAATTATTGCCAAAATCAAATTCTGCCGTATTCATGCTATCTGCTGTGTTTGACAACCTCAGCCCACAGCGATCCTTCCTATCTCTAAATAAGCTTAGATCATAGCCTTTAGTTCAGTTTAGTACAACAGCCATTTATTGAGTATCTGTGATGTGTCAGGCACTGTTCTGTGTGCTAGGGTTGCAAAATGAGTAAAACATCACCAGCCCTTAGAGAGTCAGGGTAACTGACTCCAGTTTACATTGGGCTTTAACTGTTAGGTGTGAGCATACTGTATCTTCTCAATGACAATAAAAAATTTGTTGGTAACAGAGGCTGAATTTGATTTTTTTCTATCTTTCCAGAGGTGATTCTAGTAAATATTCATTTTGTGTCTCTTTGTCACTTGAAAGTGAGTTAACATTTCTTAGACACTCTCTTTGTGTCGAGGCATTTTTTAAAAAAACATCTTATTTCTAGTGGCCCTAGGAACTTCTGGAAAAGTGTCAGTTTTTACTACAGTAGTTATTGTGGAAGAAAGAGAATGGTAAGAATTTATTGACTTGGTTTAATTTCAGAATCTTTCTGCCATCTGCTTTTGTGCAAGGTTAAGCAGAAAAAGATGGAGAAATGCTTATGATATCATTTAGGTGACACAAGCTGCAGGTATACTAGTATATACTGTATGATTACAATTACACAAAACATCTCTGCTTGGGGGAAAAACAGGATGAAAAGGAACCAGAATGTTGATGGGGCTGTTATGAGTGGAAGTATTCTAGCCAATTGTTTTCTGCTTTTCATTGTTTTTGTGTTCCTGGTTGATTCTTTTATTCCTTTGTCTGTTTTCCAAACGTTATTTAATGAGGATATTTTTTGTGTAATGAAAAAAATTGCATCTTGGTTTGGCTTCCAGTAGATACAATAGTGGAATTTTAAATTTGGCACTAGTAATGGGAAAATGTAATTTGTTTGTTTAGTGTGACAGCATGTGGATTGTGCCTTTTTCTAGCTTCTTAGTATCAGCCACATTGGATGAAGGAGTGGCTGACTGGAAGTTCAGTTTCTTGATAATGTATTCTTTGTGACTCATTTGAGAGATTAGTTGCCACTGACTTTTGGGTGGGGGAGTCAGCTGTGGTGTCCTCAGCAAATGGTTAGCTGGAAAACTGAGAGCTGCCGAGATTACCGCCTCCCCACTTCTTTTTGAACACACAGACAAAATGATCTGAGTAATGGCCTTGGTTCACCTGTTCAAAGCGACCCACAAATTATGGAGCACCTACTCTGTGGCAGCCCCTGGAAGATCTCTGTTTTCTTCCTCTTGAGTGATAAAAATATGGGGTGCAGTTGACTTCTGTTGAAACTGGACTCTGAAAGATGTTTCCTGAAGCGCATTGTCAGCTGATGTACCCCATGGCTGCTTCCTGCTCAACATGGACTTCCTTGTTGGATGTCTTTCTCTAAGGAACATATTTCGTGTCTTCAGAATGAAGTGCAGCTGTCTGGAAGCTTAGAGATGATGCAACAAATCCAAAGACAGCTGCTTTTTTTTTTTGTTTTCTGTGGGGGGTGGGCATGTTTTTCCTTTAAAGCATCTCTGTCAGGGTACTGAAACTTAATCAGCCACTCCGTATTTATTTGGTGGTCTCCATTTTCATGGCAGTAAAGCACTCCATGGGCAAAACAGGAGAACTTAAGATAGTATCTTTCCTTTTTTTTTTTTTTTTTTTTTTTTGTTGAGACGGAGTCTTGCTCTGTCGCCCAGGCTAGAGTGCAGTGGCCGGATCTCAGCTCACCGCAACCTCTGCCTCCTGGGTTCACGCCATTCTCCTGCCTCAGCCTCCCGAGTGGCTGGGACCACAGGCGCCCACCACCTCGCCCGGCTAATTTTTTTGTATTTTTAGTAGAGACGGGGTTTCACCGTGTTAGCCAGGAGGGTCTCGATCTCCTGACCTCGTGATCCGCCCGTCTCGGCCTCCCAAAGTGCTGGGATTACAGGCTTGAGCCACCGCGCCCGGCCAGTATCTTTCCTTTACCAGAGGGAACATATGGTTTAGTTAAATAACAGAGCAGCATTTGGGTAAATATCCTGTGGGTTTAGAAGTGAGAGAACTTCTCTGTCTGGGCTGACCTGGTAGAGGAGAATTTCAAGAAGGAGCTGGACCTGTATAGATAATTTGACTGACTGAAGTATAGATTTGGGAGGGACAGGGGTGCGGATGGGAAAGTGGAGGAAATAATGTGGGCAAAGGCATGGACTTGGGAATGCATATGGTGTATTTTGGGATGAGTGAGTTATAATGATTAATAACACCTGCCAGTTACTGAAAACCGTGTGATAGCATTGTGCTTATTGCTCTACCTGGGGTCTTAGTGAGCCTGGGCTTCTATAACAATAGCACAAACAGGGTGGCATAAGTAAGATTTATTTCATGGGTTCTGGAGCCTGGGATGTCCAAGATGAAGTGCCTACAGATTGGGTACCTGATGAGGCCCCCATTCCTGGCTTGCATACTGCTGTGTCCTCACATGGTGGAGAAAAAGAGAGCCCTGGAGTCTCTTATAAGGGCACTAAGCCCATGATGGAGTTTTCATCTCATGATCTCATTTAACCCAATTACCTTCCAAAGGCACTACCTCCTAATGCCATCACGTTAGGGTCAGCGTTTCATCATGTGAACTTTGTGGGGACACATACATTCAGTCCATACCATCTGAGCTATTGTAGTTGGTCTCAGCAGTTTTAGAGGTTTCATTTTACAGATACTGAGTCTTAGGCTTGGGTAGGCTAACTACCTGCCCCAAGGTCGCAGCTAGTAAATTGAAGAGGCAGATTGTCCATTGAAGAGAACATTGGCGAGTAACTACATTGTAAAGCGCTTTGAATGCCCAGCTAAGAAATTTGGACTTTATTATATAGGGTCTAGAAATTCATCTGGCAGTTTCAAGCAGGAAAGTAATATCAGAATTGTTTTAGGAATATTAGAGAAGATTGGAGAGGGAGGTCAATTAGGAAGCTGTTAGAATAGTTCAAGGAAACTTCTTTCAGTGTAGGTCTCTTAATGTTGAACTAGTTTTTGTTTGTATCTGAAAATGTGGCTGATTTTGTTCTTGAAATAAAGATTTGCTAGATACATAATCTTAGGTTGACAGTTATTTTGTTCTAGAGCTTGGACTACATATGCTTTCTGGTTTCCATTTATTACTGTTGTGATGTTTGTAGTCATTGATATCTTTGGTCTTCTAGGTTGCCTGTCTTCTTTCCAGCTACTTTAAAATCCTTTCTTTGTCTTTGGCATTCTAAAATATTACTACAACGTGTACAGGGTGATTCTTTTCCTTTTCTTTCTTTCTTCTTACTGTTTTTTCAGACAGGGTCTAGCTTTGTTGCCCAGGCTGGAGTGTGGTGGTACATCACAGCTGACTGCAGCCTTGACCTCGTGGGCTCAAGTCATCCTCCTGCCTCAGTCTCCTAAGTAGCCAGGACTGCAGATGGGCAGCACTTCACCTGGCTAATTTTTTAAACTTTTTTTTGGTAGAGACAAGGTCTTACTATGTTCCCCAGGCTGATCTTGAACTCCTGAGTTCAAGGGATCCTACTGCCTTAGCCTCCCAAAGTGCTGAGATTATAGGCATGCACCACCATGCCCTGCCTGAATTTCTTTTCAGTTATTCTACTTGTTATATGTTGTGGTTTGTATTCCTGTGAATTTCTTTCTTTCTTGAGAATTCTCAGTTCTTATCTATTCAAATATCACCTAACTTCTACCTGCTTAATTTTTTCCTTCTGTGACTGCGATTAAACATATGTAGTCATTCTGTCCTCCAGTACTGTTAACCTTTTTGTCATTTTTTTGTGTTCTTCTCTCTCTGTGCTATTCTGGGTTCTTTATTCATTTTTGTTTTACAGCTAAGTACTTCTGCTTCCAACTGTATCTAACCTATTATTTAACCAATGCCCAGAGTTTTTTCACCAATTGTATTATTCATTTCTAAAATTTTGCTTGGTTCTTTTTATAATCGAGTTGCTTTTTGCTTGCTTAGTTTTTTTACTCCTTTTCTTTTTTTTGTGAGATGGAGTTTTGCTGTTGTTGCCTAGGTTGGAGCGCAGTGGTGTGACCTCGGCTTACCGCAACTGCCACCTCCCGGGGTCAAGCAGTTCTCCTGCCTCAGCCTCTGGAAGTAGCTGGAATTACAGGCGGCCGCCACCATGCTGGCTAATTTTTGTATTTTTAGTAGAGACGAGGTTTCTCCATGTTGGTCAGGCTGGTCCCAAATTCCTGACCTCAGGTGATCTGCCCGCCTCGGCCTCCCAGAGTGCTGGATCACAGGCGTGAGCCACCGCACCTGGCTTACTCCTTTTCAGATTTTTAAAACATTGTGTGCACAGCTGTTTTATATTCCATATGTGATATTTCAAATATCTGAAGTTCTTAGAGATCTAAATCTGTTGTTATTTCTTATGACTTGTACATATGGTGGTTTCTTTGCTTGTATTATAAATGGATATTTGGTTGATATTAATCTATGAAAATCTAGGCCTAACCCAAGGATGCTTTCTCTTTTGTTTTTCTGTTGGTTTGCACCACCACACCTGGGGAACTATTTTTTATTTTATTTATTTAACTTTTTTAGACGCGGGGTCCCACTATGTTGCCCACGCTGGTCTAGAACTCCCAGTCTCAAGTGGTCCTTCTACCTCAGCCTCCCAAATAGCTGAGTTTATGGGCATGAGCCACCACATTTTCTTTATTCAGTTGACCATTTGTGGGCAGCTAGCATGATTCCATGTCTGTACTATTGTCAGTTGTGCTGTGATAAACATACAAGTACGTGTGTCTTTTTGATAGAATGATTTATTTTCCTTTGGGTATATACCCAGTAATGGGATTGCCAGGTTGAATGGTAGTTCTGCTTTTAGTTATTTGAGAAATGTCCAAACTTTTCTTTTGGACATGTCCAAGCTTTTCACAGGGCCTGAACTAATTTTCATTCCCACCAACAGTATAAGCATTCATTCCCCTTTGTTTGCAATCTCACTAACATCTATTGCTTTTTTTTTTTTTTTTTGAGATGGAGTCTTGCTCTGTTGCCCAAGCTGGAGCGTAGTGGTACGATCTTGGCGCACTGCAACCTCTGCCTCTTGGGTTCAAGCGATTCTCCTACCTCAGCCTCCCAAGTAGCTGGGATTACAGGCTCCTGCCATCATGCCCAACTAATTTTTGTACTTTTAGTAGAGACAGGGTTTTGTCATGTTGGCCAGGCTGGTCCCAAACTCTTGACCTTATGTGATCTGCCCGCCTTGGCCTCCTAAAGTGCTGGGATTACGTGCGCAAGCCACTGCACCCGGCCTATTTTTTGATTCTTTAATAGCCATTCTGACTGGTGTGAGATGGCATGTCATTGTGGTTTGGATTTGCATCTCTCTGATGATGAGTGATGTTGAGCATTTTTTTGTATGTGTGTTGGCCATATACATGTCTTTTGAGAAGTATCTGTTCATGTCTTGCCCACTTTTTAATGGGGTTGTTTTTTTCTTGTTGAGTTGTTTAAGTTCCTTATAGATTCTGGATATTACGGTGCCAAGAATGCCTTTTTTTTTTTTTTTTTTTTTTTTTTGAGATGGAGTTTTGCTTTCGCCCATGCTGGAGTGCAGTGACAGTCTTGGCTCACTGCAACCTCAAGCAGTTCTCCTGCCTCAGCCTCCCGAGTAGCTGGGATTACAGGTGCCTGCCACCACACCTGGCTAATTTTTGTACATTTAGTAGAGACAGTGTTTCACCTTGTTGGCCATGCTGGTCTTGAACTCCTGACCTCAGGTGATCCACCCACCTCAGCCTCCCAAAGTGCTGGGAGTACAGGTGTGAGCCACTGTGCCTGGCCAAGGATGCTTTTTCTTGAGAGTGCGGCCCTCCACTGAGTGACAGGACAGCCTCTCTCTGGGGTGACTAGCTCTTTCAGGATCTCTGGCGTTACTTAAAAATCTCAGGCTCTGCTTTCCTCTTACCTGCCTTTCTGCTGGTCCAAGGGCTCAGTGTCCCCACTGAAGTGTGTGTTTGTTTGTTTTTAAGTTGGAGTCTCACTCTGTTGCCCAGGCTGGAGTGCGGTGGCAGGATCTCGGCCCACTGCAACCACCACCTTCCAGGTTCAAGCGATTCTCCCGCCTCAGCCTCCCAAGTAGCTGGGATTACAGGCGCCTGCCACCACGCCTGGCTAATTTTTGTATTTTTAGTAGAGATGGGGTTTCGCCATGTTGGCCAGGCTGGTCTCAAACTCCTGACCTCAGGTGATCCGCCTGCCTTGGCCTCCCAAAGTGCTGGGATTACAGGCGTGAGCCATCGTGCCCGGCCCACTGAAGTGTTAAAATGAGCCTTTGCTCTCCGTTTAACGCCCCTCACCCATCTTTCTGCTCTCTGGTTTTAGCCTACAGCTATATCAGTTGGTCCTTTTAAAGATTCCCCCACTTCCTTGTGAGACGTGGAGTAAAAACTATGACGTATGCAGGATCTCATTGTTGGAGCAGAAGGCCCTTCATGGCATCTGATCAGCTACACTTCTGAAAACAGGAATAGCAACTTTACTTCCCCTGTTCCCCCTCTCGTTAATGGAAGAGTCACACACTCTTCTGTAACTGTTCTTGTTGTAAGGGTAATGTTTTTGTTTTCCTTTTTTAAATACAAAATTATGGGCCGAGCACAGTGGCTCACTTTGGGAGGCCGAGGCGGGTAGATCACCTGAGGTCGGGAGTTCGAGACGAGCCTGACCAACATGGAGAAACCCTCTCTCTACTAAAAATAAAAAAATTTAGCCTGGTGTGGTGACGTGCGCCTGTAATTCCAGCTTCTCGGGAGGCTGAGGCAGGAGAATTGCTTGAACCTGGGAGGTGGAGGTTGTGGTGAGCCGAGATTGCGCCATTGTACTCCAGCCTTGGCAATAAGAGGGAAACTCCATCTCAAAACAAAACAAAATTATGAACTTAAATATTTGCTGTTTTTTTCATTGCATGCACCCCCAGGAAGTTCTGATATTCTTGAGGGTTGGGGTTGAATGTCTCTCCCTAAGAATCACTGCTTTAAGGATGGGGCTCTCTTATTTAAAAAATATGCCCAACTCTACAGCTGTAATCTCTGTCCTTGAATTAGTTTGTCTGAAAAGCAAACATTTATCATTAACTTAAAATTTGGAGAATTACAACTATTCCACACTAGACAGCCACCTGAAACAGCACCTATTTAGTCTCCTAGTAACAGCTATAGATGAAGACATTCAGGGACAAAGTACAAAGGTGACTTTACCGAGCTTTCCAGCTGAAATCTGAAATTCCGTTCTCCGCAGAATGAAGTGCTGGTTTACTGAAAGGTGCCATCCGATGTACTGTGTGGACAAAAACCACCCACTGCATCTCTGGAAGGCTCCGTTGTTTGCAGCCTTTCAGATAGTTTTCTGGGTGAAAAAAAGAGCACAGTATCGTGGGTGTTAGGCATTTTGGATTCATTTCCTAGCTTTGCATGTGATTCATTTTTTGGACCTTGGGGAAATAATACTGGTTGTAATCCAAATCACTTGAAAGTAATTTAAACCCCACCTCTCTCACACTACCACCAAAACATCCACATTTCTTTCCCTTTCTTATCAGATAACCCACCTAAGCTATATGAGTTTTAGATCCAAAGGAGTGACTTTGTAGGCATATAAATTTATAACTGATTAATTGAATTAGTTCATATTTGTTAATTATAATTGCACTTGAAGGTTTTGAAAATGTAGTCAACAGAAATATCTTCCTCTTCTGAAAGTTTAGGTGTGTTTTGTAGCCAGGTAAACTTGGTTTGAAGCCCTCCTCCATCCTGAGAGGTTGGAAAAATTTATTCAGAAAACCTTGTTTTTTTTTTGTTTGTTTGTTTGTTTTGTTTTATTCTTTTTTTTGTTTTTTAAATCTACAGCTTTACTTACTAGATCTAGTGTTTCAAGAATTCCTGTGTTTGTTTACCAGGAAGAAAAAATGGATAACCAATTGGTTGGGTTGCTATTTTTAATTCAGTCTGATTTGTAAGCATCAGATATGAAGTTTTCACTCTGACCATATTTGGTCTAGCTGGTAAGTCCACTGCTGATAAAGAATGACTTAGAACCTTTGCTGTGAATCACTAAAGCAGTGGCTGAGTAAAAAAAAAAATCTCAATCTTTTATTTGCCGGACAGTTTTAGATCTTGGGGTAACATCAGTGAAATAGCTTAGGTTTTGACTACTTTATAGGAAAAGATGAAATCTATGGACTCCTCCAAAAAGTGCTTTTATGCTTGACATGGCTTGGCTTTGTGTCCCCACCCAAATCTTGTAGCTCCCGTAATTTCCTCATGTTGTGGGAGGGACCCAGTAGCAGATAATTGAATCATGGGGTGGGTCTTTCCCTAAGTCTCTTGAGATCTGATGGGTTTAAAAAGGGGAGTTTTCCTGCACAAGCTCTCTTCTCTTGTCGCTGCCACATGAGAGGTGCCTTTTACCTTCTGCCATGATTGTGAGGCCTCCCCAACCACGTGGAACTGTTTAAGTCTAATAAACCTTTCTTTTGTAAATTGCCCAGTCTCAGGTATGTCTTTATCAGCAGCATGAAAACAGATTAAAAGAGTTAACTGGTACCAGTAGAATGGGGTGCTACTGAAAATGTGGAAGTGACTTTGGAACCGGGTAACAGGCAGAGGTTGGAACAGTTTGGAGCGCTCAGAAGAAGACAAGAAAATGTGGGCAAGTTTGGAACTTCCTAGAAACTTGTTGAATGGTTTTTACCAAAATGCTGATAATGATATGGATAATGAAATCCAGGCTGAGATGGCCTCAGATGGAGATGAGGAACTTGTTGGGAACTGGAGTAAAGGTGACTGTTGGTATATTTTAGCTAAGAGAGTGGAGACATTTTGCCCCTGCCATAGGGATTTGTGCAACTTTGAACTTGAGAGAGATGATTTAAAATATCTAACGGAAGAAATTCCTAAGCAGCAAAACATTCAAGAGTTGACTTGGGTGCTGTTAAAGGCATTCAGTTTTATAAGGGAAGCAGAGCATAAAAGTTCAGAAAATTTGCAGCTGGAAAATGTGATATTAAAGAAAATCTTGTTTTCCGAGGAGAAATTCAAGCTGGCTGCAGAAATTTGCATAAGTAACGAGGAGCCAAATGTTAATCCCCAAGACAATGGGGAAAGTGTCTCCAGGGCATGTCGAGGTCTTCACAGCCACGCCTCCCATCACAGGCCCAGAGGCCTAGGAGGAAAAAGTGGTTTCATGGGCTGGGCCCAGGGTCCCTGTGCTGTGTGCTGCCTATAGACTCAGTGCCCTGCATTCCAGCCGCTCTAGCCATGGCTGAAAGGGGCCAGCATAGAGCTCAGGCCATGGCTTCAGAGGATGTGAGCCCCAAGCCTTGCACTTTCCACATGGTGTTGAGCCTGCGAGTGCATAGAAGTTCAAGAATTGAGGTTTGGGAACTTTCACCTCGATTTCAAAGGATGTATGAAAATGCCTGGATGTACAGGCAGAAGTGTGCTGCAGTGGTGGGGCTCTCATGGAGAACATCTGCTAGGGCAGTGCAGAAGGGAAATGTGAGGTCAGATCCCCCACACAGAGTCCCTGCTGAGGTACCGCCTAGTGGAGCTGTGAGAAGTGGGCCACACCATCCTCCAGACCCCAGAATGATAGATCCACTGACAGCTTGCACCATGCACCTGGAAAAGCCACAGACACTCAACACCAGCCTGTGAAAGCAGCGGGGAGTGAGGCTGTATCCTGCAAAGCCGCAGGTGGGGAGCTGTCCAAGACCATGGGAACCCACTTCTTATATCACTGTGACCTGGATGTGAGACGTGGAGTCAAGGGAGATCATTTTGAAGCTTTAAGATTTGACTGCCTTGTTGGATTTTGGACTTGACGGGGCCTATAGCTCCTTTGTCTTGGCCAGTTTCTCCCATTTGGAATGGCTTTATTTACCTAATGCCTGTACCACATTGTATCTAGGAAGTAACTAACTTGCTTTTGATTTTACAGGTTCATAGGCAGAAGGGACTTGTCTTGTCTCAGATGAGACTTTGGACTGTGGACTTTTGAGTTAATGCTGAAATGAGCTAAACTTTTAGGGGACTGTTGGGAAGGTATGATTGGTTTTGAAATGTGAGGACATGAGATTTGGCAGGGGCCGGGGTGGAATGTTATGGTTTGGCTCTGTGTCCCCACCCAAATCTCATCTTGTAGCTTCCGTAATTTCCTCATGGGAATTGTGGGAGGGATTCAATGGGAGATAATTGAATCATGGGGGTGGGTCTTTCTCATGCTGTTCTCATGATAGTGAATAAGTCTTATTAGATTTGATGGTTTCAAAAAGGGGAGTTTCCTTGCACAGGCTCTTCTCTTGTCTGCTGCCGTGTGAGATGTGCCTTTCACCTTCTGCCATGATTATGAGGCCTTCCTAGCCACGTGGAACTGTAACTACAATAAGCCTATTGCTTTTGTAAGTTGCCCAGTCTTGGGTATGTCTTTATCAGCAGCATGAAAACAGACTAATATAATGCATATGCATGAAAAGTTTTATATACTATTTTGGGGGATTTATAACCCCCCCCCAGAAGACCATTTATGCACCACCTCAGGTTGAGAAGCCTGCTTTAGGGTCCAGGATCCCTACAGAGGACACATATTTTTAGAGTGTCTGCTGAAATAGATGCTAACTGCATGTAAACTTCAAGAGTGGTATGCAAAAGCATTATGTTATTCTTTTCATGAATTCTGTTGAAGCCTGACTTCTCTATTTTATGGGTGATGACTGTTAGTATCAAACATCTGATCATTTTCTATATATATTTCCAGCTTAAGTTACTCTCTAGAGGTAGGTCAGAGATGAGACTTTGATTTAAATTGAAAACAGATTATGCATGTAATTTTAGAGATGCTTACTTCTGTGATTTTCACAGTGTTTCATCCTGTTAGTACAGCTTGTGCAGACTTAAGGCATATGAAAAATAGAACAAAATGTTGAGATGAAATTGGTGGAATTCCTCTTTCATCTAGCTCTGGTGTCCATTTACAGCAGATCGCTCCCTGTCTTTCCCTTTTTCTCCCTCACTCTTTCTCTCTCTGTCCAACATAGGCAGTAGTGGTGAGGGGAGGTTTTTATAACATTGGGTGAGGGATTTGGATTTTATGGAAGCCAGAACAAATATTTTCTCCTTTACTACCCTGGGGCTAATATCCCACATGCTGTTTGCAAATTGCAAAAAACTATTCCTTCAAGTGAGTTCAGAGTCCGGTAACTTTTTGAGGAGGAGTGTTTTTGTTTTGCTCTCTCCTGAACTCACAGATTTTACTTTCTGTGCCTTTCTTGTCAAGTACGTTTCCTACGTGCAAAGTAAGTAAAATCTGTTAAAACTTTAGTTGTCATTATTCTCATGTGTGAACAGCACCTTTTAGCTCACATTAAAAAAAACAAAACAACACAAAAAACCTCTTCTAATGAAACCTTGAGGAAGAAAATTAGCTGGAGTTTAGAGGCTCTGATTTTAAGCCTCCATGATGGGTCCTTTTCTGTACCTCCTCTGTAGTGGAATAATGATGTGACATGCTTGGTGTAAAACCTCAGTTTCCAGTGGAAATCACCTTACCATCAAGGCAGAAGTCACTGGATTTGGCTTTCCAGGTGACAGAGATGGGGCACGTCTTTGCACGCTCTTTGCATCTGCCCTTTCATAGAGAATTGGCGAGATGGAATTGGACTCTAAAGAAATATTCTTTTTTTCTCTTTTTTCTATGTAAAAGAAAGCTTATGGCTACATAATAAGGAGAAAATTGGTCATAAGACTTTAATACATTTTCTACTGGGGGATCACAGGATTTGTAGCACGGTCTTTGGCTCTGTAGATTTATTCTGTCACTGTCTTCTGAATAACCCTGTGCATTTCCATTTTTCTTCTTTTGTTATCATGGCCCATCTGCCTCCAATGCAGGTCGTCATCTTGTCTTTCTGTTCATTTCTTAACTCATTCCCCAACATCCAGCTTCGTATACCTGTCTGTAAAGCCTTTTTAGTGGATCTCTTCACTGAGGTGGTCTCTTCCTCTTCTGAATTCCTATCGTGAAGGAGCATAGATAGACCTTGGCTTCAGTCTCAGCTCTGCTGTGTGATTGTTGAAGTCAATTTCCTTATCTATAAAAGAGTAGTAATAATGCAAAGTAGCTTTGTAGGGTTGTTTTACAAAATAGTGACTATGTATAAATCTCCTGTCAGAGCGTCTAAAAGTAACAAAAATGACACTAAAATTAAAGTTAATACAGTAAAATTAAAGTTAATTAATTCATGTGAAGTGCTTAACAGAGTACCTGTCATAGTAGCAGTAAGCTCTCAGTTAGGTTTTGTTTTTCATCAATACCTGGTAGAGATTTACTGTTACTAACTGTTGCTCCTGCCACTACTTCCATTACTACTATGTTACAGGTCATTTGGTTCTTAATTATTCAGAGGCAGATTTAAAGGGAAGCTCATCTAACCAGTTTTAGAGCCCCTCGCTTACAAAGGAACCACTTACAAGACCCTGGATTTCACCTAGCATTGTGTCCTCAAATTTTCAAAATAAGATGCTTTAGCTGTGGTCGGTTAAGATGGTTCTCTTCTTCCACTCTTCTTCCCTGTGTCATGCTTCTCTTCATGTTGGGTAGTATTAAATTGCCACTGGCTTTTTTGCCAGCCGAGGAAACTCGAATTGGGAGCATATTCAGTTTGGATTAGTGGGATAACTTACGTGGTCCACAGCCACTGCTGTATATAGTTGCTATTGCTGGGCATCTCGGTGTTGGAATGGCTGCCAGGAATACTCTGCCATCTTCTTTGACTCACCTAGGTTTGTAACATGAATTTGTAGGGCCTACCGTGAATGCTAGTGTACGCCCCCGTAATGCCATGACTGTGGATGTGGTTGAAAAACCAGGTTAAGAGTTTTCTTATGTCAAAGGGTATTTAGGATTAGCCACACTATAAGAAAACTTGAAATGCCCCCAGATTTAACAGTGGTCCTTAAAACTCTGCATGATTTTCAATAATGAATTATGAAGTAGAAAGAAACCATTCCAAACTGTTAATATTAAGTTTTAAAATTAACCACACTAAAGGAAAGTCTTAACTGTTATTTCCTAGACAGTATTACAAAATCATGGGCATATGATGAGGTGATCAAAGATCCTAAATATGTGGCAAACATTATAGAGACTAAGGAATTAATAAACATATTGTTATTTTTCTAAATTTTGTTTTGTGTTGCTAGCTTTTAAAATTTGTAATATTTTTGTGATTTCTGTTCTCATTCTTAACAAACATTCTTTGTACCTAATTTCATATTCATAACTTTATGTTTGTTTTCCTGTTGGGGGCTCCACTATGACTACCCCAGTCATAGTCTTCCTTGAATCATATCATTTGTTGTTGTATTGACCTACTAATTTAAATCTTTAATGGCAATATGCAATTCCTCCGTGTGTATCTTGGCTCTAAATAGTCTGTGACTTGAGGACGGGAAGCTTGTCTTCTGTGTAGTGTAATATTTGGAACATCGTATATATACAAATACTCATTGATGAGAGAACATCACAGTGTAAGGAGGTGAGTTTCTGTTCTTTAGTTGTGGGTTTGCGAGTGGGGCAGGTACTTCACTAGCTCTTTTGGAAGGGGCTGACAAGTGTTTCTGTTCAAACGTATTATAGCTTTGACAGATGAGAAGCCGTGGACTAGTTTGTGTGTTTTTTTATCTTTATTTTAAAATAATTTGGCGTTAGAAGACCTGGGTTCTGCTTTGATTGCTGATACTTTGTAGTTTTGAGGTTGTAATAATCTCCTCACATATTTGAGCCCTATCCTCTTAATCTGCAGAGAGGTGATTGTAATTTCCACCTTACAGAATCGTTACAAGGACCAAATAAGATTGTGTGTGTAAACAGAATTTTAAGTTATAAAATATTATGCAAATATAAAATATTATTCTCTGCTTTGCTTTATTCCTTCTGAGTTCTGAAGTATTACGAGTCCTCTGGTTCTTCGAAACTATAGGTTACAATTCTAATTTACAATAACCTTCTCTTTAAAAAGCTCCCCTTATGGCTTAGTTAGATGAGATAGCAAGTTTTAAAATCTGTTTTCCTATATTGGAAAAATATTTTATCTAGAGGACAGATGATTATCCTGGGTTGTTTTTTTTTTTTTTTTTAAGAAAACAAAAATCTGGTTTTAAGTTTCATGAGTAAAGAAGAAAAATTTCTCTTTGACATTCTTGGATTTAAAAAGTGGTTCAGTGATATTTGTAGAAAAGATTAGATCTCCTATGCCTAAGGGAAATTTTCATGCCTGAACTAGCAAACTTTGAATAATAAGAGGCTTTAGTGGAAATTCCAGCATATTTTTAAGTAAAAGAGCTGCCAGTACAAATCAGTGAGTTTACATACAAAATAAACAGCTTATTAAATAAATAGCTGTTAAGAATGAATGAGTTCAGGACAAGAAAATGCCATGTAAATAGATAGGACTCCAGGTTCCATAGGCTGTTTCCACCTAAGAGGTTTTCTTATTTCAATTTTTAAAAAGTGTGTGAGTGTTTTGTTGTTGTTGTTTTGGTTTTTGATACGGGGTCTTGCTCTGTCTCCCACGCTGGAGAACACAGTTTGCTGCAGCCTTGAACTCCTGGGGTTCCAGCAATCCTCCTGTCTCAACTTTCCATGTAGCTGGGACCACAGGGGTTTACCACCATGCCCAGCTAATTTTTTAATTTTTTTGTGGAGACAGGGTCTCACTTTGTTGCCCAAGCTGGTCTCATACCCATGGGCTCAAGCAATCCTCCTGCCTCGGTCTCCCAAAGTACTGGGATTACAGGCGTGAGCTACCATACCTGGCCAAGAGTTTTAGTATTGTCTTTTCCCAAACACTCTTAGTAAAATGAAGCAACAGAAATTTAATGTCCTGAGATTATTGTACTATGAAGTGTTAGGATGAATGAGACACACACACACACACACTTTTTTTTGCATATTAGGAAAAAGTAGGGAAGAGTATGAAAGAAATCAACAAATAAAGTATTTCTGCTTAAGAATCAGAGAGTATATATTTTTCAAGAAATGCTGAAAGAAGCCGTATGCTTAGGCATTAAACCAAAGCATTATGAACATAAAATCATGACCTCCCAGCTCTCTCTTGTGGATTATATTCATATTCATTTGAAAGTGTTAGTTGAAGTCTTTAGAATCTGGAAGAATTTATTATTACTTGAAAGTTAGCGGCGCTCATTGGAGAGCAAAACCTTGGACTCTGCCTTGTTACATACCTAGCTAGATAAGGTACTTTTTAAAAACCTTCCTCTTCTTATGTATACAGGTTGGTGTTAGACTTCTCTGGAAGAAAGAACTGTCCTAGAGGCCAAATCTAGTCACTCTGTAGTTGGGCTGATGATCAGGAGACCCAGGTTTTGCCGTATGGGTTTACACTGTGATCTCAGCAAGTTACTTAATCCCTTTATGTTAAGTTTTCTACCCATAAAGCAGATACCTAGCCCTCTTACCTCGCATAGACATACAGGTTATAGAATCTCAGAGCTTAAAGGTATTCTGTAAACCAGTGTTTCTCAGCTTTGGCACTGCTGACATTTGGAGTGGATAATTTTTTGTTGTGGAGGCTGTCTTGTGCATTGTAGGATGTTTAGTAACATCTCTGGCCTGTAAATACAAGTAGCAGTATCCCAGTTATGGCAGGTAGAAATGACTGCAGGCATCTCCAGATGTCCCATGGGTGGCCGTATCCCAGTTGGGATCCACTGCTGTAAGACAGGATTCAGCAAGAGGCAGCTGAGGCCCAGGAATGTTCAGTCCTGCTTTAAATCACATCACCATTAAGTGGTGGGACCAGGACTAGAACTCAACTTTGTTAATATACTGCCGACCCGTCTCTCCAGCTTTCCCCTTAAATTCAGAGTTTCATTCCATTCTAAAAACAGTGGCATATGTTTAAAATTTCAACACCAAAACAACAATTGACAAATTCTCTACATCTATGTATTACCCACTCGCTTCCATTTTACCACCCCCAAAGCTCTTACCAGACCTTGGTAAAGAAACATTGCTTTCCTCATCCTTAAATGCTTACAAAATGCTTGGGCAACATTTATTAAGAGCAGTTGGAATGGATGGTTTGGGAGGTGTCAGTTTGCCATTATAAGCCGCGTAGGTGAATGTAAGTTGGATATGATCTGTGGCACATTGAAAACTGTGGCGTTCCGTGCTAGTGAAGAGCACTAAAGGGTCTCTGGAATTGGATGTCTGTTTATCAAATAAATCAACCTGCTGCCTTAGGTGTATGCTGAACCTCCTTGTGTCTCCCATGCTTTCTTTATATACTTCCCGGTTTATGGTTTTTAATAAAGGCAAATTCTGCACACTTACTAAGCAGCACTTAGTACATTTTGTTTGGTTGGTTAATTCCGTATCTGATGTTTCATTATCATAGGTTTTCAATATATGGAAATCCACTTTTGGCTTTGGAACATGAAGGGGAAGATATACAAAAGGAAAACTAGATGAGAACAAGCAAGCTGAGTAAAAGTAGTTGTCAGAAAATAAACTGAATGATAGGTAGGAAAGCTTTAAACTATTAAGTTAGTGCTGTGCTTTAAAGTTAGGGGTAGTAGCCTGAACATCTGGATCCTGGAGTGCTTTCAAGCTCTTTGCTGAGAACATTTCTAGATTTCAGTGTGGTCTGGTTAGCAGAATCTTTTCTATGACAGCCATGTAACAAAGTTGTCTATCTTTTGAAAACTCCAAACTACTACAGTGTTGAAAACCTGAAATGCTTTGCTTTGAAGGTAAGTGCTTTAAAAAAAACTATTGAAATCTTTGAACTCAGGTGTAATTGGCTTGTTACGTAATAAGATTCTGAACATGTATACATACACAATATGAAAGAATTTCAAGTCCCAAACTTGAGTTTGCAAATGAAGACAGACATTTGGAGTAACTATGCACTACAGTTAGGTTTACTTGCTGTTTTTCTATTCCTCCTCTTAAGTACATTATAAACTACCTTAAGCTAATGTATTGGCTAGCTAAGATTCCTATGGGGTTCGTTCTTTTCATTGGGCATCAATAGTGTCGGTGGTATTTTCCATTAGAAATGTAATGGAACTGAGAGACACTGTGGATTGGCTTAGAACTGAACCACAGTTAAAAGTGGTCATCGAGAGTCGGTGAAGGATCCCAAGATGGCTGGGCGAAAACCTGCTCTAAAAACCATTGACTGGGTAGCTTTTGCGGAGATCATACCCCAGAACCAAAAGGCCGTTGCTAGTTCCCTGAAGTCCTGGAATAAGACCCTCACTTCCAGGTTGGCTGCTTTACCCGATAATCCACCAGCCATCAACTGGGCTTACAACAAGGCCAGTGTGGCCAAGGCCGGCTTGGTGGATGACTTTGAGAAGAAGTTTAATGCCCTGAATATTCCTATGCCAGAGGATAAATACACTGCCCAGGTGGATGCTGAAGAAAAAGAAGATGTGAAATCTTGCACTAAGTGGGTGTCTCTCTCAAAGGCCAGGATTGTAGAATATGAGAAACAGATGGAGAAGATAAAGAACTTAATTCCATTTGATCAGATGACCATTGAGGACTTGAACTAAGCTTTCCTAGAAACCAAATTAGACAAGAAAAAGTATCCCTATTGGCCTCAGCAACCAATCGAGAATTTATACAATTGAGTCCACGAGGAAGCTCTGGCCCTTGTATTACACATTCTGGACATTAAAAATAATAATTACACACACACACACACACACACACACAAAAGTGGTCATCTGAGGACCAGCCTGGGCAACACAGTGAGACCCCCATCTCTACAAAAAATAAAAATAAGGGCTGGGCACGATGGCTCATGCCTGTAATCCCAGCACTTTGGGAGGCCAAGGTGGGTGGATCACGAGGTCAGGAGATTGAGACCATCCTGGCCAACACGGTGAAACCCTGTCTCTACTAAAAATTAAAAAAAAAAAAAAAGATTAGCCAGGCATGGTGGCATGTACCTATAGTCCCAGCTACTTGGGAGGCTGAGGCAGGAGAATCCCTTCTCAGAACCTGGGAGGTGGAGGTTGCAGTGAGCCGAGATTGTGCCATTGCGCTCCAACCTGGGTGACAGAGCAAGACTCCATCTCTGAATAGATAGATAGATAGATAGATAGATAGATAGATAGATAGATAGATAGATAGATAGATAGCCAGGCATGGTAAGCCCAGGAGTTAGAGGCTACAGTGAGATACGATTGTGTCACTGCACTCCAGCTTGGGTGATAGAGTAAAACCCTGTGTCAGAAAAAAAAAAAAAAAGTTGTCATCTGAGTTACAGCTTTGGTAGTGGATGAAGTGGAGGGGCAGAGACGAGTTGTCACTTAGAATTTATAGCTGACTAAGTCTGGATTCAAGGATGTATCATGCAAATAAATGTGTGCAATGGATGGAAAAGTCCCTGAGGCAAGGGAAGAAGGGAGCTACTCCAGTGTTGTGTTTGAGGGCGTGGGTTTTTTTGTTTTTTTTCTTTAACTGTCAGAATTTATGGATAGTATAAATTTGAGAAGCTTGAAAAGTATACATAAAGAAAAATAATTATTCATAATCCTACTATCTTAGGGAAACATTGCAACAATGCAATATTTGTAATATATCTACTGTCATTTCTGTACATTTTTTAAAATAATTGAGTTCATACTCTAAATATAGTGAAGTATACTACTCTTTTCATTCTCTTGCTCAGAATTCTTTAGGGGCTTTCTGTTGCTCTTGGTACAAAGCCCAAAGCCTTGAGCTTCTTATTACTGCTCCGATTTTCCCTCCCTCCAGTTGCCTCTTGCTCAGTGTAGTTCTGCTCCCTTGGCTTGCTTTCATTTTCCCACACATGCCCAGAGCTGTTGCATTTGCTGCCCATCGCATGTGATATGCTCTGCGGCCTCCTTTTTGCATGTGGCTGAACCCTGCTTATTCATCATATTCCATCTTAAATGTCACTTCCTGAGGGAAACTTTTCGTGATCTCTCAGATTCGCACCCGCTATTATACACTTTCATGGACCCCTATACTTTTATAGTATTTATTGCAATTACAATTAATTATATATGTATAATTAGAATGTTGTTTATGTGTGTTGTTTATTTGTGTATTATTAGAAGGCAGGGACCATGAGAGTAGGAATTGTTCACTGCATTTCTTGGCGCAAATATAGTACCTGCTAGGTGCTCAATAATGTTCAATGTTTGTTGAATAAATGAGTGAATATATTAATGAATGAAGAAATAGGCAGGAGTCTGCTTCCTTCATACATCACACACATGTTAAAAGATATACTTGGTAGTGAATTCTGAAAGTCTAACGTAGTGAATGAAAGTGTAATATTGGACTCTTTTTTTTCATGTGCTGTGTTAAATTTAAATTTCAGTAATAAATCTTAGAAAAGTGTCAGCATTAGGTCTGTCAAACGTGAGAGGCAAAAAAGTTCAAAGAGATAAAGTAAACCAACGTTGTTTCCCCACTTACTAAAGTTAGGTTTTATAACAGAATGGTGCAGTCTAAATGGAGAAATACACTTGTTAGGAATATCTTCTAAAGATCTGTTTGCATATACTAATGCAAATATGAAAAACTCTTATTTTTTTATTGGCACATGAGGACTTTTGACTAAGATTTGTTCTAATAGGCCCAGCATGGTGGCTCACGCCTGTAATTCCAGCAATTTGGGAGGCTGAGGCAGGCAGATCATGAGGTCAGGAGATTGAGACCATCCTGGCTAACATAGTGAAACCCTGTTTCTACTAAAAATACAAAAATATAGCTGGGCGTGGTGGCACGCGCCTGTAATCCCAACTATTCAGGAGGCTGAGGCAGGAGAATCACTTGAACCTGGGAGTCGGAGGTTGCAGTGAGCTGAGATCACACCACTGCACTCCAGCCTGGCAACAGAATGAGGCTGCATTAAAAACAAAACCAAAACCAAAAACTGTTCTAATATAAAATGCAAAACCAAGGAAATCAAATAGACAGAAACCAAAGAGTCTAGCTTAAAGCACTACGGAAGTACTGAGTTGCGATTGTGCTGTTGTTAACTTGCTACATGACCACTTACTAAATAGGGGCTACTTTTTCACCATTTTAGGAAGAAACTGGAATATACTGGACATCTTAAACATAACAAACATCTTAAATATTGTAATCTAAGATTAGGACAGGTTTCTAAATGTTTATGTCCTTGGCTTGCAACCACTCAGTGGACACATACAGCCACCTAACCCACTGTGTCTCAAATGTTGATGTACGTGATGTTAGTTGCCAGGCATTTTGTTATTTACTTTATTTATTTTTTAGATGGAGCCTTACTGTCATCCAGGCTAGAGTGCAGCAGTGCGATCTTGGCCCATTGCAACCTCCGTCTCCTGGGTTCAGGTGATTCTCATGCCTCAGCCTCCTGAGTAGCTGGGATTACAGGTGCGCACCACTACACCTGGCTAAGTTTTGTATTTTTTTAGTAGAGACAAGAGTTTCTCCATGTTGCCCAGTCTCTGGTCTCGAACTCCTGGCCTCAAGTGATCCTCCCGCCTTGGATTACAGGCGTGAGCCACCGCACCCAGCCCATGTAGAAGGCATTTATATAATGAACTGACATCCTTAGAGTGAGCTTTAAGGTTAGTATAAATAGGTAAGGGTTTGGATTCTCTGATCACCTTCTTGGTCTGTTCACCTCCATCCAGAAGGCCTGGATCTGGATTGGCACCATGGATCTGGTTGAGACAAATAATAAGGCAAGGGCTTGTATGTTCTTTCTTTCACTTTATCATACTTCATAGCCGGTACATAGTAGTGTTTTATTATGTCATGTAATTTCCTCTATTTTAAGTTCTTCTCAAATCCAGGGGCCAGTTGTTTGGGCAGATGTTTACTAGGGACTCTTTTTTTTTTTTTTTTTTTTTTTGAGGCGGAGTCTCGCTCTGTCGCCCGGTCTGGAGTGCAGTGGCCGGAACTCAGCTCACTGCAAGCTCCGCCTCCCGGGTTTACGCCATTCTCCTGCCTCAGCCCCCCGAGTAGCTGGGACTACAGGCGCCCGCCACCTCGCCCGGCTAGTTTTTTTTTATTTTTTAGTAGAGACGGGGTTTCACCGTGTTAGCCAGGATGGTCTTGATCTCCTTACCTCGTGATCCGCCCGTCTCGGCCTCCCAAAGTGCTGGGATTACAGGCTTGAGCCACCGCGCCCGGCGTTTACTAGGGACTCTTAATCACCTGCTCTTCCACCCAAGGGAAGGCAGTCTCTGAAGTCTCATTTCTATTACCTAAAAGCTAGTTCTGCATTTTCCCTTCCTGCAAGCAGGGAATGGTTCTCTTTTGACGTTTCTAGCTGTGGTTTGCTTGGAACTGACTTCTTTGGTGTATTGGGCTATGTGCTCAGTTAATGAGTAATGAACACATTTGGATTCTTCTTTCCTTGGGCAGATACTGGCCAGAATTATTCTTTACCTACGCTGTACCAGTAATAAAGGACTCCTCAGTTTGTGCTTTCTCATAATTCACCAAATCTAGTATAATTTGGTTTATTATTATCGTTAACTATTTGCTGTACACCCACATTTTGCTGACATGTGGCACTTTCTAGAGCTGTTAGGGGATTACCCAGAAACAGTGCGGTGGTGTGCCTTGGGGTTGTGGAAGAGGCTGGAATATAGTCACTGCCTCCCAGGAGTCCCTTTGTGGTATATAATGCAAAAAAGCCTTTTTCTTGTCCCCTCCACACCCCATCCCCTGCGTCCCATCGAGCTGCTGAGGGTGAGGGGAAACACCATAAGAGAGGAACGGCAATAGTGAATGTATCTTAGTTTCTGTTCACCATCCTCTTCCCTCACTAGTTTGAACTTTACTTAGAAACAATTTCTAAGAGGGAATTTCTTGAGTAAGTACTATGAAAGTTGGCAAATTTTGGAAACAGTTTTTAGTATCTGTGGTTGACGTTCTGCATTTCGGGACGCCTTGCCTGTAGATTAGTCCCAGCTAGCCACCCTTCCGCAGCACATGCTCAGGAACAGGTTGTATTGACTCCTTCATTTGAGATTCAGTGAAATTCTCAAGTACCTCTGGAATCATTTGAGGAACCTCTCTGGAACGTTAGTGACGCAACTTAATGTCTTTTGCAGGGACATTTCTTCTCACATCTTATTGATACTGGGTTTGAGGAGCAGGCTGACTTCTGGTTGTGTAGTCAGCTCTTGGGTTTTTTCTGCTAATGGAGAAGGGAGGCATTATAGGGAATGGAAAATTCAAGTTGCAAAGCATTAAAAACAATTTAAAATTATGTTTCACTTAAACTAATAATTGCTGTATTTCTGACCAAATAATGTTTACTTCAGGATAATGTTTTCTTGATTTATTTTTATATTACAAGTTGCCACTTTATAAATTCTGTAAATCATGGAAAGTAGTTTAAAGGCGTGATCTTCAGATTTTTAAATTTAAAGTCTGTTCTGAATTTTCTTATGTATGTGTATATATACATATATACACACACACACATGCTTTGCACTGTAAGATGTTGAGTTTATGACATTATTTAAGGACTCTGGCCCTTCAGTTCTTGAAAATTTAGTGCTTATAAAATTATGAGGACTATATTAGTTCTAATCATTTTCAGTCAGTGAAAAACCTGTATACTTTATGAAGCACACAGGAAACATCTCCTTTTCTGCTTAGTTCCCCTAAAAATGTGGATCAGATCCATCCCCTGGGCCTAGTCAGTATTGATTGAGTGTATACCCAGGTCATCGTGCTAAAGTATCACCCTAGCTCTGCCCTCCAGGGGAAGAAGAGCTAGCCATTCCTTTTACTGTGCACGCGTATGTATATAGCTCACCTATATCCAGAAAACTTAGGTTACAAGTGAACTGCTCTTTAGGGAAGGAGTGGACACGAAAGTTCAACTTCAGAGAGGAAAACTAAGAGCAATGCCAAATTAACTGAAATCTTCTGTTTTGAAAGAGGCCTCTTAATTTAAAAAAAGCTAGATCTTGGAAAAAGCACAATAATCAGAACCAAATGTAACTCATTAGAAAGTTCATGTGAGATAATTTGGGGTTTGCAAAATTTGCTTTAATGAATTGTGAAGGACAGCAAAACTATTTCTACCTGTGCCAGGAAGAAATAGTGTGTATCTAAAGTCAGAACCAGTAGTCTCTGGGCTTAAATGTTGGGGCAAGTGTAGATACTCATTCTCTGTAGTTGAGTCAGTGGTCTTCCCTATATGTTCGCCTTAGCTAAAATGGCAGAGAGAAATCCATTGCATCATAACAAGGACATTGTCAAAGTACATGGAACTCATGATTAGACAAATAGCAGCATTGTATCTTCTTTTTCTGGGCCTGATTTTGATGGTATACTGTACTTCCTATGGGTGATTTCAGGGCTAGCTTGCAGGTGGAGCTCCACCTGCTGATATTTGTGAGGGATAGCTCAGTAAGCACTCCTTCAGCTAGCATCTTTCCCACCAACATTCACACTGATACTCCAGCCTAGAGAAAGACCTTTGGGTTACACCAGAGTCTCCAGAAAGCCTTCATTTAAATGCAGCTAGGGAGAGGTGTGGTGGCTCATCACCTGTAGTCCCAGCACTTTGGGAGGCCGAGGTGGGCAGATTGCTTGAGCCCAGGAGTTCAAGGCAAGCCTGGGAAATATGATGAAATCCCATCTCTGCAAAAAATACAAAAATTAGCCATGTGTGGTGGTGCATGCCTGTAGTCCCCATATACTTGGGAGGCTGAAGTGGGAGGATTACCTGAGGCTGGGGGTTCGAGGCTGCAGTGAACTGTGATCATGCCACTGTGCTCCAGCCTCAGCGATAGAGTGAGACCCTATTTCAAAAAAATAAAATAAAAATAAGTGCTACAAGGTTGCATGGGGGAGGAATGAGGTAATTGTAAAATGAAGGTTTCAGGGAAAAGCCTGAGCTAGCAGCTCTTGGCCTGGGAAAGGTAGGCCCAGGAACAGATTTCAGAATTGTACCAAGTTTGGTGAAGTCTGTTTCTATTTTCTTCATTTTCTTTTTCTCTCTTCCTCACTACTTAGAAGGGGATTTGAGGGACCCATTTAGATCCTTTTCTCGCTGTCTTGCCCTCTCTCTGATGGTGGCATTGAGGATAAGACAATATTTGTCATCTGTAATTAACTATAC
Organism: Piliocolobus tephrosceles; assembly: GCF_002776525.5. NCBI lineage: Eukaryota > Metazoa > Chordata > Mammalia > Primates > Cercopithecidae > Piliocolobus > Piliocolobus tephrosceles. The sequence continues at coordinate 123,040,034 of NC_045446.1, forward strand.
TGCATTTGTAAGGCAAGTTGTGCGTACTTGATTTTTATGTTTCTTTCAAGATTTCTTTGCTTCCTTTATTTTTCTAAGCTCATCATTTTCTGCTTTGCTCGGTGGAGATTTTCCAGTAATGTCACCTGAAATATAAGTCAATGTGTGCTGTTTTTTAAGTTGCTTCTGTCTTTAATGTTAGACCTCTCCTTTAATGAAAGTTAAATCTCATGACATGGGAGAGTGACGTTATCTCTTTAATTAAGGTGTTAAATTCTTCTCAAACTTCTATTTCTGATTAGAAAAGTGCTTTGAGGTGAATCCCCCTTTCCTCCTTAAAAAAAAAAAAAAAAAGTGGTCAGTTCCTATTTCTAGGTCTTCCATGACATGATCCCGTTTTTCTGATGCAAACAAGTTTCTGTGGCTCGTCTGTTCTGCAGGGCCCTTGTGTCTTCTGAGGAATGATTGCTTTCTGCATAACATGCAGTGTTCTTCGCTGCTTTCCACCCACAGAGCCTTTCTTGCTGAGGAGGAGGTGTGACATAGGAAAATTATGAGGGCTTTTCAAACCTGCTTGCATTGATGGCCCAGATGGTGAGGAAAATCCCTTGGGGAGCTAAAAATTGAATAGGTTATAGCAGATTTTTAAAATCCCTAATTAGACTCTCATTCTCTTTTAAGACCACTTTCGAGTTACCACTCTATTTATGCATCTGAGTCCTGTTTCCCAACTGCTAGTGAGCTCCTTGAGGGCAGCCTTGCATCTCTACACCTCTGAAATCTCAGCACCTAGAAAGCAGTTCTCTAATAACGGCTGATATCATGTGAATGTGTGCTCTGCGTCAGGTCCTGTACTCAGCACTTGACATATGCTCTCTTACTCTTACGACTGGAGGAGAAAGGTATTACAGTTATCACCGTTGTATGGATGAGAAAACAGAAAGATTGATAAAGATCCAAGTTAGAGACACTTGGTAAGCAGTAGAAATAGACTTCAAACTCAGATGTTCTAGAGTTTCAGCTCTTAACCACTATATTGCACTGCTTCCTTACTAGACAAATACTTAGTTTTAAAATAAATATTTTTTGAGTAAAAAAGTGAAGGAAGTAAAGTTAACTAAAGTTAATTTTCGGAAATCACAGTGACGTTTGTGTCTCCGTTCAGTAAACCGTTCTCAGTGTAAGTGGTCAGCCAGGATGCCTGTCGCTGTGCCAGCTGCTCCTTTTCATTCAGGAAGATACTGCCCCATTCTAAACAGCCAGCATGGGCTGACAGTGTAACACTGTGAACATGTCTTCTCTGTTCTTACCCATCTTCAAACAGAAACAACCAGGAGCAATTTAACAGTGATACTTGAGTTATGAACTTCATGCATATTGCTTAATCGTAATGGCAAATTTATTAACATGTATAGAATGGCACTATCATTGAAGTTTGAATTTAAATGTGGGCTTTAACCCAGTTCTATAATAATTGCTGTGCTCTGGGAAACACTGAATCTTTTCAAGGGGGACAGCTATTTAACTCTAAGTATAGTCATTTGAAATGCAGAAGACCAGAGTATTTACTCAAAGAGTGGTAGCCAAGAAGTGAGAGGAGAACTGAGGTGGAGTGTTCTTTCCATCCTAGCAGAGAGAACACTGGGCGTGAGTAAGGGTATCTGGAATCGAAGCCTGTCTCCAGGCTAGCTAAGGCATTCCTGTTGTTAATACTATTGCTCTAATACCAAAAAGTGCCGCAAGTATACTAGAAAATAGAGTAACCTTTGTGCCTTTGTAATGATAGTGTTCTTTTGGTATACTACTCTACCTACCACCAGTATTGCCTTTTATTATCTTAAAAACAAATCTGATCATATTTCTCCCCTCATTTCTTCTTTTTTCTCCAGTTCTTATTGAGTGCTAAGTGTGTGCCAGGAATTTATAAGTCCTTTATGTGTGGTAACTCATTTACAAGCTCATCCCTGTAATCCTAGTATTTTGGGGGGCCGATTGCCTGAGGTCACGAGTTTGAGACCAGCTTGGGCAAGATAGCAAGACCCGATTTTTACAAAAAATTTAAAAGTTAGGTGTGGGGTACACATCCGTATTCCCAGGAGTCTTGAGGTGGGAGGATTGCTTGACCACAGGAGTTTGAGGCTACAGGGAGCTGTGATCATGCCACTGCAATCCAGCCTGGGTGACAAAGTGAGACCCTGTCTCTAAAAATTATAGTAACCCATTTAATTATCTCAGCCACCTTATGACGTAGGCACTAATTTAGACATTTCATAGATGAGAAAACTGAGGCACAGTTATGTACCCAAAGCAGCATGGTAAGGGATACAGTTCATATAAAACTCAGACAGTCCAATCCAGAACCCACATTGTCAATTACTACTTTGTAAAAGATTCATTTGTTGAAATTCATTGAGCAAAACATTTACGAGCCCTTAATATATGCCAATTACCATGCTAGGTACTGAAGACTCAGGGTGACCGAGATGCTAGCCCTTGGGTTCCAGTGATCCCTCTCCCAGATGCACTGGACTGGAGTGCTCTGTGGTGACCTTGCTGGGTATTACGTGGGGCCCACTCCCGGTCCTAGCCCATCAACACAGAAGGCAGCATATAGAACTTTCTCTTTGGTCTGTGGCTTCAGACCTCAGATGCGACAAGATTTTCATGCTGTATTTCATGCTCTACCCCTCCCCTTTCATATTGGAGATCATATCCTCTTACACAACATGAAGGCGGCTATCTTAAATTTGGGCAAGGCAAAACAAGTAAGAGCATGTACTCTGGAGTTGCTACTTGAGTTGATCTCCTCCTGTACCACTCAGTAGCCATGTGACCTCTGTGTGAGTGAGTTTCCTTGTGTATAATTGGGGTAATTGCAGTACCTACCTCATAGGATTGTTGGGAGGAATATATTAATAAAAGTTCAGTGTTGGTAAGGAACTTGGTGGTTGGCACATAGTATATACTGCAGGAAATGTTAGCAAAATATGTGTGTGTCATGGTACATAATTAAGTATATCTATGTCAGCATATATAATTTATGTAATGAACACACACACAGTAGTTTTGTTTAGATAGAGTGACTTGAAACCTGTACTTCCATCTCTGATGCCAAGTATACAGCCCTTTTTAAATTGCTTTACCGTCTGGGTGCGGTGGCTCACGCCTGTAATCCCAGTGCTTTGGATCACCTGAGGTTGGGAGTTCAAGACCAGCCTGGTCAATATGGTTAAACCCCGTCTCTACTAAAAACACAAAAAATGAGCTGGGCTTGGTGGTACATGCCTGTAATTCCTGCTACTTGGGAGGCTGAGGCAGGAGAATTCCTTGAACCTGGGAGGCAGAGGTTGCAGTGAGCCAAGGCTTTGCAACCACACTCCAGACTGGGTGACAGAGTGAGACTCTGTCTCAATAAATAAATAAATTGCTTCACTGTAATATAAGTGTTGCCATATGAGGTGGCTAGTTTTCACATAGTAGAAGGTATTTCTTTTTTCAGTTTTAGAGATCCACTGTCTTCCTTGATTTTAAAAATGTAATTAGTGTGATTATGGAGGTTGTGGTAGCTCAGTGAGCTGAGATCCGGCCACTGCACTCAAGCCTGGAGAGGCTAGACTTCAGATGGCTGAGGTTTCTGGATGCTGTGAGCACATCGGGCTTCCATTGTAACTGAGTGACATTTGATGTGTAGGTATCTTATTAATTTGTAGATCTACAGAAGCTGAAAATGAAATCTTTGTTAATTGAGAGGCATTATCTGAAAAGAACACAGAAATTCCCTTTTTATTGTTTATATGGAATGAAAGCAAATGTTTTTTCTAAGCTTCAGCTTTCTTTTACCTTGTGATTTTAACCATTTTCCTGAATTCCCATTTTCTTCCTTATTCCTTGGTATATTGTAGGGTCTCTTTCTACAGATTTTCAAAAATAGGAGCAAAAACTGAGTGCTGAGAAACTCTAATGATCCTTCCCTAACATTGAGTTAATGGTATGAGAAGAAGTAGAATTTCTTCCTTTTTAATACTCTAATTTTACTGACTCTTTTCTTTTCCCTCATGATTATGCAGAATGGCAGCAAACGAATGCCTTGATTTCCACTGGCATTTTTCCATAGTTAAAAGATGGATGTTGGGAGCCCGAGGTGGGCGGATCGCCAGGTCAGGAGATTGAGACCATCCTGGCTAACATTGTGAAACCCTGTCTCTACTAAAAATACAAAAAAATTAGCTGGGCATGGTGGCGGGAGCCTGTAGTCCCAGCTAGTCGGGAGGCTGAGGCAGGAGAATGCCGTGAACCTGGGTTTCAGTGAGCTGAGATCCGGCCACTGCACTCAAGCCTGGATGACAGAGCAAGACTCCGTCTCAAAAAAAAAAAAGATGGATGTGTGTTGGGTATGGTACAGGCATGTAGTGTAGACATAGGAAAGGCAGAGTAAGAACAAAGAATTATCTCAAGGATTCATGTGAGCCATGTATTCTTAGACCCTAAGCTTCTCAGAGAGAGAGAGAGAAAATACCTCCATATCTATGTCCAGTTTTGGGAGTCAGGGATTTTGGTACAGAGCTACTGTATCCTTTCCCACCAGATCACTCATTCACATGGCCATACATCAGAGCCCAATTTTTTGGTTTTGGACTTAAAAAAAAAAATCAAGGTATAATTGATATATAAAGTGCACATATTTAAATTATACAGTATAATTTGATAAAATTTAGCATATATGTAAATCTTTGAAACCACCATCACCACAACCATGATAGCGAACATATCCAGCAACTCCCAAAAGTTTTCTAGCAGACCTACCCACCACCCTCAAAAGTTTCCTAATGCTCCTGTAATCCTTCCCTTCTACCCTGCCTTCCTCATTCACCCCATCTGCCCTGTCCCCAGGTAACCACTTAGCAATTTTGTCACTAGTTTGAATTTCCCAGAATTTTCCTAGAGTACAAATGGAATCATACCATATGTACTCTTCTTGTCTGGCCTTTTTCACTCAGCATAATTATTTTGACATTCATTTATGTGGCAGCATGCATCAATAATTTATTACTTTTCATTGCTGAATAGTCACATTCCATTTATGGAAATACCGCCATTTGTTTATTTACTGTTGATGGGCATTTGGGTTATTTCCAGTTTTTAGATGCTACAGATAAATACACTTGTGTACAAGTCTTTGTACAAACATATGATTTCATTCTCTTACATAAGTATGTGGGAGTATAATGGCTGAATCAAATAATAGGTCTATCTTTTCATTGTTAATCATGCTTTTCCAAATTGGTTATACCATTTTACATTCCCACCTGCAATGGATGGGAAGTCCTGTTTTTGATACCCTCACCAACACTAGGTATAGTCAGTCTTTTTAGTTTTTGTCATTCTGATAGATGCACAGTGGTATCTTATTGTGGTTTTAATTTGCATTAAGGTGCAAATTAAATGATGCAAATTAGGTTGAGTATCTTGTATTTATTTTCCATTCAGAAGATCTCTGTTACAGTTACTCAACTCTGCCATTTTAGAGTGAAAGCAGTGTGAAAGGAAAATAAAAACTCAGACTGCAGATCACTCTGCCAAAAGGAAAAAATTAAGCTGAAAGCTGTGTCCTGCAAGAAGCTGCCTTTCCATTTGTTTCTAAACAGATAGCTGTAGATAAAAGGTTCGATGTCTCCCCAGGTAGCTACTCCATGTTCACCTTACCTTATGTAGAGTATTGATTTACTGAGCCCAATATGAATACATAATTGACTATTCCCCTACCTGCCCCTTTTCTCTTGCAACATGTAGATTACCATATTCTCCGTCTTTCCCCTCCAGCCAACCTTTTCCCTTTAAATATTGCAACCCTCAAAATCATCTTTGAAGAAAGGCAAAGACCAGTGACCATTTATGTGATTCCATGTTTTATTCTTCCGGGCATGTCCTTAACCTTGGCAAAATAAAGTTCTAAATTGATTGAGACCTGTCTCAGATCTTTTTGGTTTACAGCAACCATAGATAATAAGTAGATGGATGGATGTGGCTGTGTTCCAGTAAAATTTTATTTACGAACGCAAATAACAAAAAACCAGACAACAGTTATATTTGGCCTTTGGATTGTAGTTTGCTGATCCCTGACATAAATGTTAATGTTCTCTGCAAATGAAGACACGAAGACAGCTTTACTTCTTCCTTTCTAATTTTTTTAAATTCTTTTTTTCATGCCTGGTTGCACTGCTAGAACCTCCAATACAGTGTTGAATAGAAGTGGTGAGGGCAGGCTGGGCACGGTGGCTCACTCCTGTAATCCCAGCACTTTGGGAGGCTGAGGCGGTTGCATCACGTGAGGCCAGGAGACCAGCCTGGCCAACATGGCAAAACTCCTTCTCTTCTAAAAATACAAAAATTAGCCAAGTTTGGTGGCTCGTGCCTGTAGTCCCAACTAGGTGGGAGGCTAAGGCATGAGAATTGCTTAAACCTGGGAGGTGGAGGTTGCAGCGAGCCAAGATTGTGCCACCATACTCCAGCCCAGGCAATAGAATGAGACTGTGTCTCCAAGTTAATAGAGTTGGTGAGAGCAGGTATTTTTGTCTGGTTTCTACCGGTAATATAATATTACCTATAACTTTTTCATGGATATTGTTTATCAGATTGGGAAACTCCCTCTATTCCTAATTTTTGGCTTATTTGAACCAGCTTTTGGTTTATTGATTTTCCTCTGTTGTTTTGCTGTTGTCTATCTCAGGAAGTTCCTTTCTATTCCAAAGATTTTTTATCATGAGTGGATGTTGAATTTTGTCAAGTGCTTTTTCTGCATCTGTTGAGAATGAAATATGGTGATATTACATTATTTTGATGAATTACATTAACTGATTTTCGTATGTTAAACCAACCTTGCATTCCTGGGATAAACCTCAGTTGGTTTGTTTTTGTTTTCTTCCTGTACACACAAACAGCCAGAACTTGGTCTTTTTTATGATTCACTTGCTAAGATTTTGTTTGGAATGTTTGCATCTATGTTCATGAGGGATATTGGCCTGTAGATTTCTTGTAATGCCTCTGGTTTTGATATCAGGGTAACTCTGGCCTCATAGAATACGTTGGGAAATACTTCTTTCTTTTTACCTTGTTGAGAGAGTTTCTTTAGAATCGGTATTTTTTTTTTTTTTTTTTTCTTAAATGTTTGGTAGAATTCACCAGTGATGTGGGCCTGGAGTTTTCTTTGTGGGGAGTTTTTTTTTTTAAACTATAAATTCTTTTTAAAAAGTAGATGTAAGGCTATTCAGGTCGCTTATTTCTTCTTGAGTGAGCTTTGGTAGTTGTGTCTTGCAAGACGTTTGTTTATTTCATCCAAGTTGTGAAATGTTTAAGCATAAAGTTGTTCATAATATTTTCTTATTCTTTTAATGTTTTTATAGTCACCTATCTTATTCCTGGCATTGTTAATTTGTTTCTTTTCTCTATAGTTCCCAGTCAGTCTAGGTAGAGGTTTATTAATTTTATTGATCTTTTCAAAGAACCAGCCTTTGGGCTTACTGGTTTTTTTCTGTTGTTTTTGTTTTCTGAAGTCTCATGATTTCTGCTTTGATCTTTATTATTTCCTTTATTTTGCTTACTTTGAATATAATGTGTTCTTTTTCTAATTTCTTTTTTTCTTATTTTTCTGTTTATTTATTTATTTATTTAGAGACAAGGTCTTTCTCTGTCACCTAGCCGGGGTGCTGTGGCGTAATGTTGACTCACTGTAGCCTCAATTTTCTGGGACCAAGCAATTCTCCTGCCTCAGCGTCCCAGGTAGCTGGGACTGCAGGCATCTACCACCATGCCTGGCTCATTTTTAAATTTTTTGTAGAGATGGGGACTTGCTGTGTTGCCCAGGCTCTTTTTCTAATTTCATAAAGTAGATGAGGTCACTGATTTCGGACCTTTCTTCTTTTAGAATCTAGATCTTTCATGCTATAGATTTCACCCTAATTACTGCTTTAGTGGCCTACGCTTAATTCTGATGTCATGTTTTTATTTTCATTCACTTCAAAACACTTTATAATTCCCCTTTTGATTTCTTCTTTGACTTACAGATTATTGAGAGATGTGTTAGTTTCCAAACATTGGTATTTTTCAGATGCCTTTCTGCACTGATCTCTATTTTAATTTCATTGTGGTCAGAAAACAGACTTTGTATTACTTGAATCTTTTAAAATGTATTGTGATTTGTTTTATGGCTCAGAATATGGTCTACCTTGGGAAATGTCCCATTTGCAGTTGTCAAAAATATGTATTCTGCTGTCTTTGGGTAAGGTGTTCTATACATGTGAATTAGGTCAAGTTAGTCGGTAGAATTTTTAAAAATCAGCATTCTTACTGATTTTCTGTCCACTTGTTCTGCTATTGAGAGAAGTGTTGAAATCTCCAACAAAAAACCCTGTGGATTTGTTTATTTCTCCTTGCAGTTCTTTTCAGTTTTTGCATCATACATTTTGAAACTCTGTTACTAGGTATATACATGTTTAGAATTTTTATGTTCTTTTGATGACCTCTTTATCAATTGTTAAATTTATTGTTATGAAATGACTTCCTTTATCATTATGAACTAACCTTTTTTATCCCTGGTAATATTCTTTGCTCTGAAATATACTTTGATACTAATATAGCCACTCCACTTTTCTTTTGGCTAGTATTAACATAGTATATCTTTTTTCATCCTTTTATTTTGAAGCTTTGTATCTTTATATTTAGAGTTGCCTTGCTTTTTTAGAAGAAAATCTAATGTAATAATATCTGCCATTTAATTGAGATGTTTAGACCATTTACATTTAATGTGTTTACTGATATAGTTAGGTTTAAGTCTTTTCTCTTGCTTTTGTTTTCCTTAGTTTCATCTGTTCTTCGTTCTCCTTTTGTTCTTTTTATGTCTTCGTTTCTATTGGGTAACTCTTTTTTGTTGGTTTATTAGCTATAATTCATGACCTTGATATATTTAAAGAGTAGTGGTTACGTGTTTTGCAGAAAGTCTTTAATTTGAGTTTATCTGATGTTTTCTCATGATTAGACTTGGTTTATAGATTGGAGGAGGGGGTCAGGTGCTGTGCGGCTAGTGCGTGTAATCCCAGCACTTTTGGAGAATGAGGTGGGAAGATTACTTGAGCCCAGGAGTTTGAGACCAGCCTGGGTAACATGTGAGATCCTGTCTCTTAAAAAAAAAAAAAAAAAAAAAAAAAAAGAAAGAAAAAAAATTAGCAAGGCATAGTGGCACACACCTATAGTCCCAGATACTCAGAAGGCCAAGGTGGGAAGATAGTTTGAGTCCAGCAGTTTGAGGCTGCAGTAAGCCATGATTGCTCCACTACACTCAAGCCTGGGTGACAGGATGAGACCATGTCTCAAAATAAATAAATACATAAATAAATTGGAGGAGGGGATAGATACCAGAAAAGTGCAGTGCCCTTCTCATCATACCAAAGGGTTTATAATAACATCGTGACATGTTGCTGGTATTGCTGCCCTGATCACTAGGTTTAGGTGGGATCTGCAGGGTCTCTCCACTGTAAAGTTAGTATGTTTCTTTATCCCTTTCTATTTTTTAGGAATTCAGCCCACACTCAAGGAGATGGGAATTAAGCTTCACTTCCCGGAGGGAGGAGACTTAGAGAATTTGTGGATGTATGCTAAAACTACCACAATAATTAATTAATATTTTGGTGGATCAGATACTATGAGGCTATTCAAGTATTCTGATAAGATTTTTCCATGAATTTTGACAATCATTAGTGGATCTTCCCTATAGCAGTTATTACTATGGTGTTCTAATGATTATTTCCTATTTCCCTTATTCTTTCTACATTTGTTCATTATAAATCTCCGGTAACTAAAATCCTCTCTCTCTCATTTATTTGCTTATTCATCATTTATGCATATTAGTGTGGATTTATGGGTATTGTATTCTTTGTATTATAATCCAATAGTATAATTTTTTTTTCTTAAAATCTTCCAGCTTTGGCCACTGGAAGCTCTTTCAGGTGGCTGGGATTTTTTGTTGTTGCTGTTTGTTTTTTAGCTCTTCCTTACTTTCTGACACTACAGGGTGCTCCCGGCTTATCTTGTGTTTTCCCTGTCCAAGAATCAGCCATTTTTCAGGGAGCCCTGATTCCTTTTACTAGAGAATGGTATATAAGAAACTAGACCTGGGAACTAGAAATGCTTTTGGCTATCAGGCGTCACTGCCTCTAGGCTCTCAGTGGACAGGACTAGGAGATACATGTATTTATATCCATGACAGGACTAGGAGATACATGTATTTATATCCATCTATACACACATATCTATACTTATTTCTCTTTTTGTATCTATGTTAAAATAAATGTTAGTTTATACTGGGTTCTCTGACTCAAATTCAGCACTACAGGGTTAATTCTAGCATTTTCCCCTTGCGTATTCTTTCTTTGACAGTGAGAAACTTGGCTGTCATTACCTACAACGTATTTATAGTTATTTGTTTAACCAAGACAAGGATATCTGCTCACACCATTTCTTCTCAACACCATATTGGAGGTTCTAGCCAATGCAACCAGGCATGAAAAAGAAACTTAAAAAAAAAAAAAAACAAAAAACCATCGTCGGGCGCGGTGGCTCACACCTGTAATCCCAGCACTTTGGGAAGCTGAGGTGGGTGGATCGTCTGAGGTCAGGAGTTTGAGACCAGCCTGACTGACATGGTGAAACCCTGTCTCTACTAAAACTACAATACAGGACAGGACAGGACAAGACAATAACCAAGGGTGGTGGTGGGCACCTGTAATCCCAGCTACTCGGGAGGCTGAGGCAGGAGAATTGCTTGAACCCAGGAGACGGAGGTTGCAGTGAGCTGAGATCGCGCCGTTACACTCCAGCCTGGGCGATAAGAACAAAAAACTCCATCTCAAAAAAAGAAAAAAAAAAATCCGAATTGGAGGGGAAGAAGTAAAACTGTCTTGATGTCTTCCCTTATTAGAGAGAAATGCTTGGTAGTTTGCAGTCTGTTCTGCCTCAGGAGAGACTGCACTAAAACTAATGTGAGCATCTCAAAATTTAACTGTTTTGTAAAGACCACCCCTTCCACTTTCCTTCAGCATCCCAGTTACCATTGGAATATTTTACAGCGTATTTATTTTTCCTTTAACATGTTAAACCTAAAGCCCAGGTTTTGCAGCTTGAATATGTTTCCTTTTGTTGATATGACAGTGGGATATGACACTGGAGTAAAACAAAGCAAACAAATAACTGGTCCCTATCTTCCGTGCAGTGGTCTTTGGTGGGTAAAATTCCCTTATGTTTTCAAGTTCGGTTCCTGAAGTAGCTCATCCATTCAGATTCTGAAGTAGGGTGATCACTCCTGCACTGTCTTCAAGATAACAGCGAAGGCTCGTTCCATGTACCTCTGAAGGGTACTGTGAGCCCCAAAGAGGCTATGCTGGATGGGGGTTAATGCAGAATGTCTGCAGTTGGAATGCAGGTGTAACTGTGAATTATTTTTCTGTAGCGTATGAGAGCACACATTCCTCTCTTGGAATTCTGATACCAGAATCTGTAATCACATGCAAATAGTGTTTATGGGACTGGGCTCACACAGAAAGTAGCTTCATGCCAAGGTCTTATGCTCAGGGCAAATGTTAGGGATAATGTGTTTCCAAATGAGTTCTTTTACTGAACAAGAATATGCCTTGACACATGTTCTGTGTTTAGTCATACACATTTGTCATGCCTCAGTACCTCTAAGATGGGTCTCATGGCAACAGGCAGGAGGATTTTATGTGTTCATTTGTGCTTTAGAGCCAAGAATATTTTATAATTCGTCTGATTGGTCTGTAGTTAGAAAAAGTGACAGTGCCAGGCTCTTGCAAAGATGGTGACCCTCCCTCCACCCATCATTTTTATTTTTCCATTTACTTATTTCAGTGTAGAACTGAGCTCATGGTGAGTCAAGCCAAGTGCCATACAGTTCCATCTCCATTGCAAAGGTTCTCCCTGAGGTGTTGGGAACACTGGAAGTCGCTGCCCCACTGCAACAGAAGTGGTGCTGCTATCCAGGCTGTTCTCACTTCCTCCTCTCTGTCCTTCCTTTGTCCTCCAGCTTCCCCTTGTCTGTCTCCCACCAAACCCAACCTTGTCTGCTCTGCTGCCTTCAGCCTCCCCTTACTCTTCCTCCTCTCTCCCTGTCGCCACTGCGTTTTTGATATTTTATCCATATTTTTACTTGGTGGTTTGATGGTGAAAGTGCATATAAGACCCAGCCATTCCCTTTCTCTTTTGTCTTTCCTCATCGCTTCGATTAACATGGCAGTAATTTCCTCCCCATGATAATCCTGGACTTTCCACTTACACGTTAAAAACCTTTCAATTGCAGATGGGAGGGGGGATGGTTAATGGTCTTTCCAGGGTAGCCGTTTCTTCAAACACTTTTATTTAAGGTGGCTGCTAAGTGAAGTTTTACTCTGGTGTTATCTGACTGGATTAATCAGATTTGTGCTCAAGAAATCTTTTTTTTTTTTTCTTTCATACAGGGTCTTGTTCTTGTTGCTCAGGCTGGAATGCAGTGGCACGATCTTGACTCACTGCAGCCTTTGCCTCCTGGATTCAAGCAAGCATGTCGGCTAATTTTTGTATTTTTTTAAATAGAGACAGGGTTTTGCCATGTTGACCACGCTGGTCTCAAAATCCTGATCTCAAGTGATCTGCCCTCCTCGGCCTCCCAAAGTGCTGGGATCACAGGCATGAGTCAGCACGACTGGCAAGAGATCTTGTGATGGTTTGGGTTTGGACATGATAGAATCAAATAGAAAAGATTCTATACTCAAAGAAATAGCATCTGCTTTGATGTCCTCCTGCTGGCTTAACACGGGGGTATTACATGGTCCTGCTCTGACTCTGCTTTTAGGGTCGCCACCGGAAGAGTTTTTCATAGAACGTATATACAGTGAAATGACTTAAGATATTTCTTTTAAGAAGTGCCATTGCTGGAGTATTAGTATTTAGGGTTCTCCAGAGAAGCAGAACTATTAGGAGATAGAGAGAGATTTATTATAAAGAATTGACTCACATGATTAAGAAAGCTGGTGAGTTTAAACTCTGCAGTATGGGCTAGCTGGCTGGAGACCCAGGAGAGTCGATGATGCAATGAAATCTGCAGGGGCAGTCTGCTGGAGAAGTTTCCTCTTGGAGAGGAGGCCAGTCTTTGTGTTCTATTTAACTGATCAGGTGAGGCCTGCCCTCATTATGGAGGGCAGTCTGCTTTATGTTAATCTCATCTAAAAAACCCTTCAAGTTGACACATAAAATTAACCATTACAGCCAGGTTTATTTGGAATTCTGTGAGACTTGGTTGGGTCTTTTTATACTTTATTTTCAATGGTCTGTTTTGTATATAACCATGTAGTTAAACCAGCTCACAAAATATAACCGGTACTTCAGCTGGCTGTGCTCTTGTCAGAACCCATATTTGATTGATTTACTATATATTCTTTGCTGTGTGTATGGGTGAGTGGGTCTGTAAAATGCTGATATGTGTTCTTTATCCACTCCCCACCCCCCACTTTCTCTTAAAGTCCTTAAAAAATTGATTAAGGAACTAAGACGTTGTTGCAAAGGTGCTATTTTATGGGATATATTATTCTCTAGGGTAGACTCTGCCAAGCAGTTGTACAGCAGTGGTCTGTTGTGAAGGGTAAACACGTAGCCTTTCTCCACTAGAAAGCCGGCGCTGCGGTTGTTTGTTTAGGCCTGAGCCTCAGTGGCTAGTGCAGCCTCGCAGTAATGCATGCTGATGCTGACGTGAGTCCTGGTCAGGGAAAAATGTCTTTTGAGCAAGAGACAAACTGGACAGAATGCTAGCAAGCTAAATATAACTCTTCAGAGAGCCAGACCTGCATGAACTAGTTCTTAGTGAGCAACACATCGATTCAGAGTGGAAACATTTTCTAAAAAAATTTCTTTTCCTTCTTGGCTTACTGTAATGAGTATAAAGCCAAATTATTTTAATTTTTCGTGGAAAGCTAAGACAACCATTGATTTTTCTCTCTCAGCATCTCTGCAGTTAAATGTTAGTAGCCATTGTTCACATTGGAAGCCTCCTGTCTCCCAGCGCCCCAGCATTCTGTTCATGAGTCAACAGGCCTGCTTTGCTCTTCTGATGAGTTTTGCTCCCACAAGGGAAGAGGACAGGGAGTTTGCATGTTCAGACCTTGACAAATCTGGGAGTTCAGTTTTTCATGGACCCTCACTCTACTTCAGGATGCTCACACCAGTGTGTGAAAACTCTTAGAAAAGCCCATCAAAATGAGCCAGCCTCTATGGAATTAGGAAATTTGTGAGCTAACGCTAACATTACCTCAACATCTGTTATGGCTTAAATGTATTGTTTTAATAATATTTTATGTTATTCTTTTTGCCTGAAGCTGTAGAAGCATTTTATAGCCAGCAATTCTTCAGAGTAGTAAAGGAAAGCAGGCATCATCCTCATGCTTAACAATAGAGCTGTGTTTCTGTGCACCAACCCCAGATGCTGGGTCTGGCCCCCACAGAATGAGTGCCTTCGTAGGGCATCCCAAATGGGGCGGTGCATAGCGTCACTCTGGAGGCTGGGGAAAGTGCAGATCCAGACCTTTCCCAGCCTGTTGAGTTAGCATTGGGGGGCTGTGCTCCGGGGCATGAGGAAGTGGGTTGGGAAATGGTATTTTAAACAAGTGAAGTGATTGTCATATAACTTGTCTCGCACCAGATCCCCAGACTCTGGCAGAGTTTCCGGAAGGTCTCTCAAAACTGAAATAAGAAACTGCAGTTGTTGTCCACAGCTGCTAAAATTGTTCCAAATTAGGAAAGGGAAGGGGAAACAGAACACAGCAGTTCCAGAGAAGAATCTGAGGAGCCGTGTGAGCTAGGAAGGCCATTGTGAACAGAAGCGAGTCAGTATTTCCTCTCCTGCCTTATCACTCCCATCTGCCAGCTCCCTCCTTGTTTTTTTTTTTTTCTGAGCGTGTAAAATACGTTTCATTGTTCTTTAAAAGGGTTCAGGGTTTGGTTTTAAATCAGGTTGCACACCTTTCAAATCTGACACCTCTCTATGTCAGATTGGTTTCAGCTAGCAGTACTTCATTAAATCCAAAAGAAAATAATTGCTTTAATTTTAAGGAAAAAAATCCAGTTTTGAGAATAGTTAACATTAGTCTTTAATTTAAAACAAAATGAGGGCTAATGTTTCATGTTGTTTTATACATCCTTCTCCTCAATACAGAACCAGGGATGTAATTTTCCTAACTCGGGCAGGCACTGATACTGATGGACACTGCGTGCGTGTGCATGCGTGCACACACACACACACCCTCCCCTCAAACAACAAAATTCAGAGTATGTCAAAGGGAAAAGGTTTGTTATGGTATTGATCAAAACCCTTGGAGTCAACACTGTCTATGTTAGCTTAGCACGTATGCTGTTTTGATCTTGAGTCTATATTAATGGAATCTGTTGTGTTCTGAAATAAAGAATTTTGGATATAGCATTACTTTTTACTTTAAAGTCCTAGAAACAATTTCAAAAAGCATTATTTGGTTTTGTTTTCTGGGATGGGAGAAGCGAGAATCCGCAGATTTGCATTTAGTTAAAAATCAAAACTCCAGCAATAGGAAATAGGCAGTTCACATAGCCGGCCAACATTTGAGGTATCATCAGTGTGAAACAAGGTCCCGGTCTGTTCCTACTGGCCTAGCTGACGCTAACAAAATGGGAGGCTTATGGCTCTGCACAGCAAATTCCAGCAGGATAAGATGACTTTAAGCCTGTATTCAGAGCCTTAGAAGCAGGGCACTACTGAGAATGTAATATTTAGAGGTAAAAATAGTGCAAGAGCCCCTGATGGTGCCCCTCTACCTGCTTTGTCCATGCAGCCTGATCGTAACTGCCTTCCACAAAGGAACAGAAAAACAGCTTTTCTAGAACAGTACGCTAAACCCAGCAAAGAATCTGCAAAAATGCTACTACACTGCTTAACAAGTAACACAGTCCCTTCACTACTCTTTGGGTTGTCTGATGTCTCTCTTCTACCCTGTTACGGCCTGTGGACACATACTCACTAGGCATCATTGTTGGTTTTAAACCAGGGATTTTTTTTTTTTAACCTCAAAAGAACCTAGTAGTAATACAGCAACCAGTGGTTAAACTGAACTTTACATATAGGGGGAAGTTTGGAAAACATACCACAAGCATTTCTCAAGTCGAAAGTATGTGAATTTGCTGCTGCTCCTTTGACCGTTTCTGAAAATTCACAGCACAGATCCTAAAATAAAAATTTTAAGCTACCGGCATTCTCTGATACTAGACAGAAAATCAGAGTAACGCTGCAGCCCACAATTCTACAGGGTGTAGAAAGTACGCCCACTGCCTGGACCTTTATTGATGGCCTGGAGTCCTCCCTTTTAGAAGACAAGTTTCTGGGATATCCACTTAGCTTTCACTGGTTAGGGAAGAGAAGAATTCAACTCCCAGCTAACTTCTTTGAGAAGAGACTCCTCTTAAAATGCCATTTCCCCACTAATTTATCAAAATAAAAACGAAACAAAAGGCTCTTGGCTACTTTGCCTAGTATTAGATAGGGTTTTGAGGAAAAGAAGCTAACGTGAACACCCTTTCATCAGTAAAGACTAAAAACTACCTGGATCATGTAATACATCTATGTCACTGCTTTTTTTTTTATTGGTGTTTTCAAAAATTTATTTAAAAGTGCCCAGGTGGGCTTAAGGCTGCCACACTGCACGCACATCTACAGCAGCAAGGGCTTCTATTCCATCTACAACTTGGATCGGGGGAAGAAGGGAGATGTAGGAGAGGAAGGGAAAAAGAGGGGAAAAATATACCACCACCCCTCCCCCCCCAAAAAAGGGAAAAAATCCCACCACAGGGAGATCTATGTGCCAAGCATAATGAAGAGTGTGCTCCCCAAACAGATGGTTCTGCACAGGCTAATGTTCTGCTGGTTTTCCTTAGAGACCTATTTTGAAAAAGTTTAAAAAGACAGGAGATTTCAAAATAATTCAATCCTGGCAGAAATTCAAACTCCAAAACTAGGAGCAAAATCATCCTTCACTGAATTCCTTTTCTCTTTCTCTTTTCTTAAACATTTTATTCATTTTATAGAGATTTCTTTTTTGTTTGCTTTTGTTCCAATCATGAGGAGAGTGGTTGAGGAGTACTGAATCCATCACTACTTTGATGACACAGGTAAGATTCCAGATTCACATTTCCAGGTACCAAGAGTTCCCTCTAAATGCCACAATCAAGTCAGCCTTCATTTATGTTTCTTTCTATTGAACACAGCAATGCCCACTGGTATCTCTGAAGTGTAATCACATCTTAGGTCAGTATTTCTCCCAAGTACAGCAGCTGTTTGGAATTGAATACTCCTCTTTTGTCTTATAAACTGAACTGCATCTTCGTACTTCATTCCACATTCAATCAAAGCAGTGCAACCAGCACAGATGCCCTTCCCAGTCCCACAGCAGAAGGCACTGCAACACAGCAGCCTGGCTCTTCATGAAATGTGGTTTATAACAGGTTTAACCAATCATCTACTATCTGATTAGGGGGTGGAGCTCCATCAAATGGCCAATCTAGAACGTGGATTCCTTCTTTTTCAACTGGAGCTTTATCATATGTAGCATCACAAACTCGAACCAAAGTCGTTACTCTATACTTCTTAAGTTTCTCTGGGAACTTGTTGAGAGTAGCATTGGTTGGGTTGTGAGTTATAAGAAAACGCGTGTTCTCACAGGAGATCTCGACAGGGGCTGGACGGTTCATTGTGGCAAATAAAAAATGTGAGCATGCCTGTGAGTGTGATGGGGAAAGTGAAAAAAAATCAATAAGTCTTGAAATGTTTCACAGCAGAAAACATTAAAAAGACCACTAAAATGCCTATTATCAATCAGTGTTTTCTCTATTCAACTTGTTTATTCCTCATGAAGCTTCTGTCTTCAAGATAAGCAAAGTATTTAGAATCCACTTGAATCCACATTTAACTTGGGCCTCAATTTCTGCAGATGGATACCTTCAGCCTCCAAAAAAATCCAACTACAGACAAACTTAAGCAGCCTTTTCTACATTTAGGCACTAGTGAGACAAGTTAACAGTGTAGGTCGCTTTCCACTTGTTTACTTGATGCTTAATTTTACTGGAGTCATTAAAATAAATATGCTTGCAATTAAAAAACAAAACCAAAAAAAAAAAAAAAGCCAACTATTTCTGAGGCTAGTCTCGTGTCCCGGAGTCTTCAAG
This sequence comes from Piliocolobus tephrosceles, assembly GCF_002776525.5. Taxonomy (NCBI): domain Eukaryota; kingdom Metazoa; phylum Chordata; class Mammalia; order Primates; family Cercopithecidae; genus Piliocolobus; species Piliocolobus tephrosceles. Next base: position 123,058,289 of record NC_045446.1, read on the forward strand.
GCGACGTTAATTATGGCACACAGAACCTCTAAGCGTGTCAGCGAAAACGCTGCGCTGAGCCTGGCAGAAGTCTGCCCTCGCTCAGAATCGCCGTAAATGTGCAACGTAGATTCATTCCAAGGAGAAACGCTGGCGAGCGGGGCACTGGGCACTGCAGTCTGGCGGTGGCGGGAGCGAGGCGGCGCCTCTCCTCAGTCACCGCGGCGGCGGCGGTGGCGACACCCCCAGCCTCGGCGCGACCCCCAGCCCGGTGGCGGTGGCGCGTCTCCACGAGTCTGTCTTGCTGCCGCCGCTGCCCTGTGGCGTCGCCTGGCGGGGGCCCGGGCCCGTGGCCGCTCCAGCCGCTGCCCGGCGGACAACGGGTACAGCCCGGCCGATGGCGCCGCCGTCCCCACCTCTGCGCGCGCAGCGGAAAACCGCTCCCGCCCCCTCTTCTCTCTTAACTTAGTTCCACATCTTCCCTGGAAGGAAGACACGGCTGTGTTGAAGATGACGGTGCCAGCTGCACATCATGTCAGAGGCTTTTTTTGGGTCACTTCCCTTGCAAACTCATCCAAGATAGGGTTTCCGCAAACAATGGGATCTGGTTTTAGGCTTCAGGGTCTGATTCATGTTTTCCTTTTCCTACAGATCCTCTTCACGCTTTGTTTGTTGCTTGCTTTTTTAGTTCTGGATAGATTTTAGTATTGTGTTTCTTCTTGTAAGATCATAAAATAAAGCAAGAAGTAGGGATTAAGAGGCAAAACTCCCAGCTTCTGGTTTTTACTTTGTACGTGTAGCCGTTGACCTCGCTATAGCCTCCGATCCCCTGTCTGGGACATGAGTGTAGTCCTCCTTCCGTTGATGGCTGCTGGGAAGCTGAATCGGTGTTGAGAAGGTGCTGGGAGACACAGCGTAGAATGTGAGCCCCGACAGTACCAGGAGAGTGTACAGCTCCTTCAAGTCCCAGCAGCACTGTGGGTGGCTCCCTCCTGCTTTGCTGATTATCAAAATGTTGGCAGGAGAAAGCACGGTGTCTGCTTTGTTCTTTTCTCTACATTAGACATCAGTCCTACAAGCCGGTTGGCAGGTGTGTTCAGAAAAAGCACCCCAATGGGTTCCTTTTCTTCTTCAGCAGAATAGTCAACTGACCAACAGGAAGCAGCGCACCTTCACACTTGCTCTGTGTCAAAATCATGCTCTGTGAAAGGAAAGGTCCTTCTCTCTCTGCACACTGCTGATTGGCTGGCTGCTCATATGTGGAAATGTGTACTCTGTGTAGCTGGTAGGTTTTCCTATGACATCCCTTCCCTGTCCCACCCTTGTCTTTCCAGGAAAAGCACATATTTTCCTTGTGGACAACCGTCCATAGAGGTGGAATGCTGGTAAATCCTTGAGCCTGCTTAACCCGATGACAGTGAAACTTAGAAATTGATCCTGAGGTCCTCTGGCTCTCTACCCTGCATTTGCTTTGCTGAGGCTCTCTAAACAAATGAGGAAAAGGCTGTTGTCCAGAGGTAGTGACTCATATGCAGATGGATGGCCACAGCCGCAGTGCGCCCCATCCCCGCCATCTCTCTCTGTCGTCCTCTGTCTGGCCCATGCTGCAGTGCCTTGCAGATGTGTTTACATGCATGACTCTGTCATCTGTTGCTGAGAGCTGCGAGGAAAATCTGACTGGGAAGTGCCTGTGCTGTTTATCTCAGGGCAACCCACGTTTCTACACGCTTCAAGGCAGGCTTCAGAACTGGGTTACTTTATACAGAAGTGCGTGTTGCCTGAGCCGCTATTAGTGTGGTTCGGACGTGAGCACACAGATATGGGAAGGATTTTGCTGTGTAGGTCTGAGGACTGTGAGATGGAGATGATTCAGGAAGTCTATGACAGAGCTAGGATAGCAAAGTCAGTTTCTTGCTCAGGTCTTCCTATGTAGAAAACTGTGCTAGATACCACTGTGCATGGCAAGGGACATGAATCTGGAAGTAAAACTGTCTTCCGTTTAAACTCTGAACCTAATTTTGTCTTCTCTCCAAATCCCATTGATTATTAGCTGTTCAACACCTAGTTCTGGCCTTGAGGATATCAGTAACTTCTCCCTCTCTGTTTATCATTGTGACAGATAAACTGGCACTGATGCATTGTAGGATAGCTTTGCCTTTGGACCATCTTAGTGTCACTTAGCATTTGAGAAATAAGTGGCTAGATTATAGAGAAGGGATTCTCAAACTTTCATCTCTTGCCACATTTCTGGTCAAGCATGCACACAATCAAAACAAAACACCAAAGTGTGTAGTTAGTCTCTTTCATGGAGTCATAGGAAGAAGAACTGTAGGCATCAAAATAAAACAGAAAGAGTGTTAGACATGGAGTTTAAGAGCACAGCTTGAAGTGCTGGCTCCATCACTTAGCTGTGGACTATAGGCAAGACATTTGGCCACATCATTTGTAAATTGGAAATGATACCACTTGCTCTGACTGTCTTGAAGAGTGACCCTAAGGAATTAATCTGAATCATTTTCACTTCCTTCCCTACCTCTGGAACTGTGATGTCTGATGGCCCTGGTTTCAAGAATGAGAACTAATGCCATTATAGTGAGTCATTTTAAAACTTGATGCCTTTCGGCCGGGCGTGGTGGCTCACGCCTGTAATCCCAGCACCTTGGAAGGCCAAGGCAGGTGGATCATATGAGGTCAGGAGTTTGAGACCAGCCTGGCCAACATGGTGAAACTCCATTTCTACTAAACACACAAGAAATTAGCCGGACATGGTGATGCACGTCTGCAGTCCCAGCTATTCGGGAGGCTCAGGCAGGATGATCACTTGAGCTCCGGAGGTGGAGGTTGCAGTTAGCTGAGATTATGCCACTGCATTCCAGTCTGAGCGACAGAGTGAGACTCCATCTCAAAACAAAATAAACCTTGATGCCTTTGAAAATAAATACAAAATTATTTTAATATATTTCTAACAAGCAGGCACAACAGAGAATGGTAGCAGACAACCGCTGCTCCTAGAATCACATTAAGAAAGGCATAGAAGAGAGGAAACAGAAGAGAGTGAGGCTGGTCAGTATCAGGGGGCCTCTCCATCATCACCTGTGCACTCTTAGGACTCTTTTCTCCTCTCTGCACTGGATGTCCGAACAGATACGCCTTTCTTTTTGGGAACCAAGTGCCTCTAAGAAAGCACATATTGGCTCCCACAATGAGTCAAACAGTGGTATTTTTGTTTGTAAAAGTAAAATCAGTCTTTGGGGTGTTGCTTACAGTTTAAAAACAAAAAGGAAAAGAAAAAGAAAAGGTTTTCCTCTTGGGCTTTAGCCTTGGCCTGAAACTGAGCTGATATATTGTTATTATCACTTGAGAGCACAACAGCCTGAGGTCTAGTCTTCTCCTTAATATAGCTGGGGATGCCATTCCATGTGGTTTTAGAAATCCTTTGTTATTTCTGCTCACCTGCAGAGACAGGCCTCCTGGGAGTGGACCCCAGAGTCTGTAGCATCAGAACTCATCTCTCCCTGAGCTGGGATTAAATGTCATTGAACAAAATACTTAACAGCCTTTGTCAGCTGTGGATTCAAGCATATTTTGGTACTCAAAATTTAGAATTTCTGTATTTGGTATAAAGTCAGATGATACGGTTTGGTGGTGTGTCCCACGCAAATCTCATCTCAAATTATCATCTCCACGTGTCAAGGAGGGGGCCCTGGTAGAGGTGATTGGATTATGGAGTTGGCTTCCCCCCGTGCTGTTCTCATGATTGTGAGTTCTCATGAGATCTGGTGGTTTAAAAGTGTGGCAGTTCCCCCCTTGCTCGCTCACTGGTGTGCGTGCGTGCTCTCTCTCCTCCCCTCCCCTGCTGCTTTGTGAAGAAGGTGCCTGCTTCCCCTATGCCTTCCACCATGATTGTAAGTTTCCTGAGGCCTCCTCAGCCATGTGGAACTGTGAGTCAATTAAACCTTTTTTCTTTATAAATTACCCAGTCTCTGGTAGTTCTTTATAGTGTGAAAATGGACTAATACATTAGAAAATACTATTCTTACATTTTTGTATATTTCTCTTGCTCTGTATTCATTTCCATTTCCCTCTGTATTAGTTTACTAGGAATTGCATAACAAAATACCATAAACAGGTGGCTTAAACAGCAGAAATGTATTTTCTCATAGTACTGCAGGCTGGGAAGTCCAAAATCAAGGTGCTGGCAGGGTTGGTTTCTCCTGAGGCCTCTCCTTGGCCAGTAGGTGACTCCCTTCTTGCTGTGTGCTCATATCATCTTTCCCCTGTGCAGGCACATCCCTGGTATCTCTTCAAGTTTGTTGTTGTTGTTGTTTTTTTTTTTTTGAGAGAGAGTATCACACTCTTGCCCCGGTTGGAGTGTAGTGGCTTAATCTTAGCTCACTGCAAGCTCTGCCTCCCGGGTTCATGCCATTCTCCTGCCTCAGCCTCCCAAGTAGCTGGGACTATAGGTGCCTGCCACTGCGCCTGGCTAATTTTTTGTATTTTTAGTAGAAGTGGGGTTTCACCCTATTAGCCAGGATGGTCTCAATCTCCTGACATTGTTATTCGCCCACCTCAGCCTCCCAAAGTGCTGGGATTACAGGCGTGAGCTACCGCGCCCAGCCTCTCTTCAAGTTCTTAGAAGGACACTAGTCATATTGGATTAGGTCCACACCCTTATGACCTTCTTCAACCTTAATTACTGTCTCAAGCCTTTACATTTGAAACGTGCTGTTCTCTGGGCCTCTGGAAAATCATTGGTCCCTAGATAGCAAGTAGAATAATGATAATAAATGGTCCCCCTTCTAAAATGTTTAACTTATTTATCTTCAGTTATTGGTGAAAGAAGGGTAAGTTTTTAAATAATATGTTACATTTGAGAAAAATGGAAGTGTGCAAAATCATATTAAAAGTCAGTAAGAGGTCAGGCATGATGGCTCACACCTGTAATCCTAGCACTTTGGGAGGCCAAGGTGGGCAGATTGTTTGAGCTTAGGAGTGCGAGACCAGCCTGGGCAACACAGTGAAACCCCATCTCTACTAAAATACAAAAAATTAGCCGGGCGTGGTGGCAGACGCCTACAGTCCCAGCTACTCGGGAGGCTGAGGCAGGAGAATTGCTTGAACCTGGCAGGCGGAAGTCGCGGTGAGCCAAGATCACACCACTGCACTCCAGCCTTGGTTACAGAGCGAGACTCTTTCTCCAAAAAAAAAAAAAAAAAAAAAAAATTGTCAGTAAGAGTATTAAAAACAGGGCCCCAGATAGTTCATAGCTTTGGCATGTAGAAGAGTTTTGAAGGTGGAATTATAAGCACATTGAGTAGTTACCTCTGTCCCGGATTAAGCCACCTAGTTCTGGATTGAAAACACATTTGCTGGTTCTACCTGAAGCAATTAAACCTGGGAAAACATAAGCTCAGAATGTGCCAGTTTACCAACTTCCAGTGAGAACGAGAGCTCCGTTATCAAAGAAACACGGAAAGAGCAAAGACACTAAGTCAGTCTGTGTTTGGATTGGTGTAGATTTCTCTCATGCCATTTGCCATATTGTATTGAACGTATCTGTGTCTTTTCCCCCTACTTAAAATAAGTAACTTTTCCAGAAACTTCTTGGGTTCTTAGGTATTATGGTTGGGAATCAGATACAGGGATGAATAAGAATGACTAAAAAAAAACAATAGTGACAAGGCTAACTTATAGTGATCTCAGCAAAATTGTGGACTAGGATGTTCCAGGCTCCTGCTCACCAGCAGAAAAATTAAAAAATCACCCAGTAGCTATCTGAACCAACATTGTAGAAGCTCTGAAATCAGTCAAACAAAGATTATAGCAACCGAGCAAACATCTAACCAAGAAGAGCCATCTTTAAACTAGTAGGAAACACTTGTGGCATTTTTACACACCCTTGCCCTACCCTCTCCCTGGCATAGTAGCTGCTTTGGTCTTGAACAGGCAGTAGCTATTCCCCAGCTTTTCTCTCAAACCGGAGGGAACAGAGCAGACCTTATTTGCAAATTAATGTGTATGTCTGTTCCATCCTTTCTGGGGGATACCTGAAGGCCTAATGCAAGGTGCTTGTCTCTCTTGTATAACCAGGGAAGCAGGCAGTAAAACCAGTGGGCACTGCTAGTAAAAGCTACAGAGTGACTATAAACCTACAGATGCCTGAAGAGATTCTGGCTGGACGTGTACAGTAGGCCCTGTAAGGCCCAGAGGAGAAGCTGGGTGAGATTCTTAGGAAATTAAGACTCTCAAAAGCATCCACATAAATGAAGGAAAGTAGAAAGCCATGCTCATGTCAGGCAAGACACATGATCAGAAAAGCCCTGAAAAGATACTAAGATTCATCCCAGGCTGGTCTGTAGATTCAGAATAAGCCTAGCTAAGAGATGAAGGAATACCCCTGCACAGAGCCGGTCTCCAAAACTCAGAGAGGCAGCTATAATACGCTCTTTTTTTTGGTGTCGGCGGGGTGGGGATTTTGTTTTAGCGTTCGTTCATTTCAGCTTTTGGCACTTAAGACAGTCTTGATTATACTCTTATAATAGCTGAACACAGGTTAAGGAACCTTAGTAACCACACTTGAAAAGGAATAGTCTTTGCAAAAGAAAGTTCTGAGTTTCAAATGAACTCCTACAGCCTTAAACAATAATTTTTTAAAAAAACACACTAAATCTTGGGGGAGGGGGACAATCTGATTTCCAGAGTTACCGTATTATAATAATTAAATGCCAGATTTTCAACAACAGCATCATCAACAACAACAAAAAATAACAAAGCCTACAAAGAAACAGGAAAACATGACTCATTTAAAGGAACTAAATGGATTGACAGAAACTGTCCCAGAGGCAGCACGGATACTGGACTTATTAGCCAAAGCTATGTGTTTAAAATATGCACAAACACCTAAGGGGAGAACATGGACAAAGAACTAAAGGCAATCAGGCAAACAGTCCCTGAACAAAAGGACACTATCAATAAAGACATAGAAATTACAGAAATGAAACAAACAGATTTTGGAGCTGAAAATACAATAACTGAAATGAAAAATTTACTAGAGGGGTTCAACAGCAGATTGATGCAGATAGAAGAAAGAACAGGCAAAGTAGAAGTTAGGACGATTATCAAGTTTGAGAAGCAAAAAGAAAAAGAATGAAGAAAAGTGAACATAGTCTAAGCGACTCATGGCACTACCAAGTGGACCATCATATGCCTTGTGCGAGTTTTAGAAGGAGGAGAAATATGAGGCAGAAAGATTATTTTAAGAAATGATGAAGAATAAATGCCCCAAATTTGATGAAGGGCATAGATCCACAAATCCGAGAATCTCACTAGACTTTAAGTAGAATCAACCAAAGAGACTCACACTGAGACACATGATCAAACTTGACAAAGAGAAATTCTTAAAAGCACCCAGAGAGAGGTGACTCAGCAGATACAGTTCATCTTCAAGAAGACTATAAGCTGAATTCTTACCAGAAACCTTGGAGGCCAGAAGGAAGTGGGGTGATATATTTAAAGTGCTGCAAGAAAACAATTGTAAACCATGAATTCTATATCCAGCGAAAGCATCCTTCAGCTATGAAGCAGAAGTTAAGACATTGCCAGATAAATGAAAGCTGAGGGAGTTCATTACCACCAGACCTCTACAGGAAATATGAAAGGGAGACCCGCAGGTTGAAATGAAAAAATAGACAATAACTTGAAGGTGTATGAAGATATTGAGATCTCCGATAAAGGTAATTACATGAGTTAATACTTATAATTTTGGTTTATAATTGTGATTTTTGAAGAAATTATAACACAAATCCAGGTCAGTTAGGCCCTGATTAAATCCCAGTAGGTTAGACTCTGGTAAGACAATTTCTCTTTTGGGCAGGACTTGTTAAGGACAGAATGCTTTAGAGGTATTTCAAATGGCTAACATTTCCCCTCCCTATGCCAGGAGCATGAGGGGATTTTTCTCCTGTCTTCAGTGAGAGAACCAGGTAGGGCCTCTGGAGATAAAACTCACAAGAGTGACTGGGGGGCCTGCTAAGACTGGGCCCCGTGGAGTTGTTAACTCTCAGACTTGTTGGCACTGAGACTCCAACGATTCGTCAATTATAGTTTAGGTTTTCCTACTCTAGTACTGGTGGTTCCTGCAGAGGCTTCTCCGGAGTTTCTGCTCTGCAGGTTGGGATTCTCTATCTGCCTGTCCGTCTCTCCAATCTGGAGACAGTGTTTTGGCCTATGACCTCAGTTCTCGGACAAATCTAAGAAGAGTTGTGGATTTTCAGCTTTTTACTTGTTGTCAAGATGGATGAGGGCTTCCAAGCTGTTTGCATGCTAGACTGAGAACCAGAATTCTGTGTGTTGGTTTTGTATCCCGCAGCCTTGGTGAACTCATTTATTTATTCTGATATTTTTAGTGTTAGAATATGTAGGGTTTTCTATGTCTAAGATCATGCCAGCTACAAACAGATATAATTTTCCTACTTCCTTTCCAACTTTGATTCCTTTTTTGTCTTTTTCTTGACAAATTGCTCTTGCTAGAAATTCCAATGTCATGTTGAATAGAAGCAGTGAAAGTGGGCATCGTCTTGTTCCTGATTGTAGGGGAAAAACTTTGAGTCCTTCATCACTGAATGTGCTGTCAGCTGTAGATTTTTCATATAGGACCTTTATCATGTATAGAAAGTTCTTTCTATTGCTAGTTTACTGAGTGTTTTTATCTTGAAAGGTTGTTGCATTAGGTCAGATGCTTTTTCTGCGTTAGTTGGGATGATCATGTGGTTTTTTCTCCTTCACTTTATTAATATGTTGTAATACTGTAATTGGTTTTTATGTGTTTCAGAAAGAAATCCCACTTGTTAGGTACTTAACTCTAGCTGCCTCTAGTCATCTTTCCGCCCAAGGGGAGGGGATGGAGACACAGTGGTGAAGGTCACAGCCCAAGGGCATAGTCTTACTGAAAGACTGCGACCTAATCATAGGGCTGTAGAATGCTTCCCCTACACACACACCTTACCCACCATAACATTAAAGCCTTGTTTACTACAGTTTATTTTCCTGGGTAATCACGTCTGGCTTTCAACAACAAGTACAATGCATACTAAAAAGCACAAACAGTTTGAGGAAATGGAGCAAGCATCAGAACTCTGATATGAAAGAGATGTTGGAATTATCAGACTGGGCATTTAAAACAACTCTGGTTAGTGTGCTAAGGGTTCTAATGGAAAAAGTAGATGACATAAGTAGGTAACATGCAAGAACAGATGGACAGTGCAAGCAGAGAGGTGGAAATTTTCAGAAAGAATCAAAAACACTAGAGATCAAAAAACTGTAGCAGAAATGAAAAATGTTTTTGATGGACTCAGCCTCTCAGCTTGAGGATATGCCAACAGAAACATCCAAAACTGAAAGCACAGAGAGAAAGATGACCTAAAAAATGGAACGGAATATACAAGAAATGTGGGGCAACCACAGAAGATGTAACATACCTGTAAATGATAATACCAGAAACAGAAGATAAGAACAAAAATTTCTGAAGCAATTATGACTGAGAATTTCCCCAAATTAATGCCAGACACTAAACCACAGATCCATGAAGCTCAGAAAACACCAAACAGGATAAATGCCAAAAAAAAAACCATCTAGGCATATAAAGATCACACTGCAGAAAATCAAAGATAGATAAAACATAAGAGGACAGAGGGCAAAAGTACCTTAGCTATAGAGGAGGAAGAATAAGAATTACATCGTACAGTGTTTGGACTGTATAGTAATTCTGTGTTTAACTTTTCAAGGAACTGCCAAACTTTTCATGGTGGCTGCACCATTTTACTTTCCCATCAGCAGTGTACAGGGTTTGGGTTTCTCCACATCCTCACCAACACTTATTATTTCCCCCCTTTGAAAGAAATAACCATCCTAATGGGTGTGAAGTGGTATCTCATTGTGGTTTAGATTTAATTTCCTTAAAGGCTAGTGATGTTGAGCAGCTTTTCATGGTATATCTTCTTTGGAGGCATGTCTGTTCGAATTCTTTGCCCATTTTAAAATTTGTTCATTTGTGGTTTTTTTGTGAGTTGTAGGAGTTCTTTATATATTCTGGATGTTAATCCCTTATCATATGTATATCTGCTTTGTAAATATTTTCTCCCATTCTGTCTATTTTCTCTTCACTTTCGTGGTAGTGTCCTTTGATGTTTAAAGTTTTTTGATGAAGTCCAGTTTACCTATTTTGTTCTTTTGTTGTCCATGCTGTTGGTGTCATATCAAATCATTGCCTAACTCGGTGTCATGAAGATGTTTCTCTGTGTTCTTCCAAAATTTTATAGTTTTAGCTCTTAAATGTAGGTGTTTTATATGTTTTAAGCTAATTTCTGTATTTGACTTAATATAAGGGTCTGACTTCATCGTTTTGCATGTGGATATCCAGTTTTCCCAGCACCATTGTTGGAAAGGTTGTCCTTTCTTCATTAAATGATTTTGGCATCTTTGTGGAAAATCATGTGATCATATGCAAGGATTTATTTCTGGGCTGTTCTTTTCCTTTGATCTGCATGTCTGTCTTATGCTGTGGGGGACCCCACACTGTTTTAATCACTCTAGCTTTGTAGTAAGTTTTGCAAGCAAACATTGAAATATAATAAAGATGAATAAATGTTTCTTTTTAAATCCTAAAATGTTAGCTCCATGAGAGCACAGATTTTTATCTATCCTTTTTTTTTTTTTTTTTGAGATGGAGTCTCATTCTGTCGCCCAGGCTAGAGTGCAGTGGCCTGATCTCAGCTCACTGTAACCCCCACCTCCTGGGTTCAAGTGATTCTCCTGTCTCAACCTACTGAGTAGCTGGGATTACAGGCGTGTGCCACCATGCCTGGCTAATAGATTTTTATATATCTTATTCATGTATTAGCCCTAATACCTAGACAGGTATCTAGTACATAATAAGAGATAAATAAAAACTGTTGAACGGCCAGGCGCAGTGGCTCACCCCTGTAATCTCAGCACTTTGGGAGGCTGAGGTGGATAGATCACCTGAGGTCAGGAGTTCGAGACCAGTCTGGCCAACGTGGTGAAACCCTGTCTCTACTAAAAATGCAAGAATTAGCCAGGTGTGGTGGCAGGCACCTGTAATCCCAGTTACTTGGGAGGCTGAGACAGGAGAATTGCTTGAACCTGGGAGGCGGAGGTTGCATTGAGCCGAGATCGCACCATTGCACTCCAGCCTGGGTGACAAGAGTGAAACTCTGTCTCAAAAAACAAAACAAAAACTGGTGAATGAATGGAATTTCCCAGAGAGCTTAGAGTATGATGGACAGGCCAAAATAGACAGGAAATTGAATAGGAATAACAGCATTTGACAAATTGGCAGTTTTCCTTTTTCCTCCTTCCAAAAAACCCTTTGCTCAGTCTTAAATAATGTAACTTCAGTATGAGTATTCCTGTAGCACTGGATTCAATGTGTGCACAATTAAACTTCAGCAGCCACCGCTGCAAGCGGGCTCCCAGAACCCATCTCCTTAGTAGTTCTGTCAGAATCTTATCTCCAGGCATCGGGCAGGATTCTGGATGAGTTACTTACGATGTCTTCACGGGTTAGATTTGTGCCTTCCAATCCTCACACTACCATTCTTTTATACAGTTACTACTACATTTTAAAGTGGCACCTTGGTCTGTTGGGGATGGGCAAGAAAGGAGTTCTAGAGTATTAGTAAAGTTAAGGATTATTTGGAAATAGAAGGATAATTCTGAGGAAGGACTCTCAGCGTGGGACCTTATTTGATGTAGTGCCCAGCTATTGCAGATCGTCATTTAAGCTAGAACTTTACGTGATTTGTAGTGATCCTCTGCTCTGGAGTCTTCCTGGGACATACTGCCTTCTAGGATTGGTATAAAAAGCTACCTGTATTTAAGTCTCATGTGTAGTTCAGAAAAATAAAATACAAAGCTGCTTGTGAAACTTATCTAGGATAGTTGAGCAAGAGAGTGGTCAGGCCAAGGCTTCATTAAGAAATATAAAGCAGGCCGGGCATGGTGGCTCATGCCTGTAATACCAGCACTTTGGGAGGCCAAGGCGGGCAGATCACGAGCTCAGAAGATCGAGACCATCCTGGCTAACACAGTGAATGAAACCCCGTCTCTACTAAAAATACAAAAAATTAGCTGGGCATGGTGGCAGGTGCCTGTAGTCCCAGCCACTCGGGAGGCTGAGGCAGGAGAATGGCTTGAACCCGGGAGGCGGAGCTTGCAGTGAGCTGAGATCCGGCCACTGCACTCCAGCCTGGGCAACAGAGCGAGACTCCGTCTCAAAAAAAAAAAAAAAAAAAAAGTATAAAACATTCATTTCTTTGCCATAATGCTGAGGGATAAAAGAAGTGACGATTGCCATTATTTAGCTTCTTTGAGGTTGTAAGAAACAAATTGGTTTAGTTTACCTTCCAAGTTTATTATAAAGATACATATCTCAGTTGGCCTTCATGAAAATTAAACATCATTTACCTTTTATGTCCTCTAGTTCACCTGTTGTTATCAACTCTAGCATTTCCACCATTTTGACCAATCAGCCTATATCTCCTTATAATGTACTTCTATTTCTCTAGACTAAGCTCTCCCATTTTCGTACTTCTCTTGGCTTCATACTGCTTAAGAGAAAAGATGTGATTGAGGTGTCCAGTTATTATCCAGGTGAGCAGTGCTCTCGTGACTCACCCCTGATGGTCTTCGGGCCAGAGCTGATCTCTGGTCATAGTCCCTTGTAGCCAGTGTCGGTGTCTCATCTAAGTTACGGTGATCATACTGAAGAAATGTTTATGGTCACTTTCCTTAGAAGAAACTTGTGTGGCCTTGGTAGAGACGCAGAGCCTCATATATCATTCTTTAGTGATGCATTACTGGGAGCTTTCATTTTGAAGAAGTAGAAAGGGCTGCACGTGCACGGGATGTATTTCTGGCTTCCAGAGGGAGTAGCCGTGGTTATCCAAACAAAATAAAATTATCTGCACTTGTTCTTTGTTCTGTAACCTTTTGTAGAAGTGTTTTAGGAACCAATAGCAATTCGGGTATATTATACTTCTGTTTTCCATCCCTCTTCATTGGATTATTCTTTAGGGCTTTTGCTAGAATTAGTGAAATCTGACTATTGAGAAAGAAAAGATCCATGTAGCTGGGCCGTTAAAGAAGATAAAGGAAAAGAATGGGCTGCGTGAGGCTGCCCAACATGCAAGGAGTTAAAGCAGCTTGGGGCAGAGTTGCGCTGTCCGTTTTCTTTAGCGGTTATCATAAGCCGGGACCCAGAGGCCTTCCTGGGGTGTTCTGTGTGAAGTCCTTCTTTGGGACGGCATATTTTACTAGGGGCGTGACAGCTGAAGAATAATATTTTGTAGGTGGTCTATGTACCTACTTGATCTTCTCTCCAAGATTAGTTGAGAAATTTTGAGACTGTGGTAAACAGGCTTCTGATTACCCATAAGGAATCAGATGCTAGTTTTGAAAGGGATTGCCATGCAAGTAGCTATCTTGCTTTCATCACTGATATGAACTTAGCTTCATGAAAATTACCGTGTTATATTATTATTTTTCTCATTTCAACAAAGATCGGTGAAAACTTCGTGGACGGGAACCACCGGGTGCTCATACAGCACGGCGGACTCCTAGCTGGTTGATAACCCAGAGAGTGTTGATGCTGCCCTGCAGGGGAGAGCTCCAGCCCAAGAGTCTGGACTGTATCATGTGCCACCGAGGGTGCCTGTGCAGCCCTGGAAGCCTGGGGAAGAGGAGAGGATGGAGGGAGGAAGGGCAGAAGGCCCAGGCAGGTCTGGGTGAGAGGTGTCGAAGGGTCAATAGGAAATGCTTAGACAAAAGGCTTTAAAGCTCTGAGGGCTTCGTTCTGGGACTAAAAAGGAGAAGGAATTCTTAGAACTCTTCTCTTTCCCTTGGTTCCTTCCAGTGAAGGTCAGATTTGAGAGAGAAGGCAGTTAACTTGGCTTACCTAAGAGACTTTACTGTGGAATATTTTTCCATCCTCTGTGGTTAGTAACCATAGCCTACACAGACAGGAAAACCTGACCTCAGTGCAGGGTTTCTCTGCTGTTTGAGATACATTGTCTCTGATTTTACCTTTCTTTCTCCTTCAGGCTGCCTGATAGGGGCTGTAAATCTCAAATCCAGCAATCGAACCCCAGTGGTACAGGAATTTGAAAGTAAGTACAAAGGAAATGCCTCGGATAATGGGCACCATCTACTGGACGTTTGGTGTCTTGCAGCCAACTCAGGAACATCCGTCTCTGCAGGGTGCCAAGGAGGTGTTGGAGGTGGGCTGCTCTGCGGTGCACAGGCCCATGAAGCATGGCATCAGCAGGCCGGCAGGGAGCCCTGTGCGGTTTTCCATCGGCTGGCATCGCACTCCTGCCTGGCTTTGTGATCACACAACAAACAAATTTCTTTCTTTCTTTTTTTTTTTTTTGAGATGGAGTCTCGCTCTTGTTGCCCAGGCTGGAGTGCAGTGGCGCAATCTCAGCTCATTGTAGCCTCTGCCTCCCGGGTTGAAGCGATTCTCCTGCCTCAGCCTCCTGAGTAGCTGGGATTACAGGTACCCGCCACCACCCCCAGCTGATTTTTGTGTGGGGCTTTGCCATGTTTGGCCTGGCTGGTCTCAAACTCCTGACCTCAGGTGATCTGCCCTCCTCGGCCTCCCAAAGTGCTAAGAACAGGTGTGAGCCACCGCACCTGGCCAAGAAATTTCTTATATACAAGCAGGGTGTTTAAGGGAGGGGTACACTATGTAGTAAAATCCTTGCCAGTTATATTTATTTTCTGGCAAAAACTCATCCTTTCTCAAAGTCTCTTGGAGTATGGAATTGGCTAGGTTTTTAATCTGCATGAAAGGCCTCTTGAATTAGAGATAGCTTGCAGGGTCTGGGTGCAGCTGAACCTAAAAGCACTCCACATTCACTGAGAGTTCTTTTTTTTCTTTGCTCGTTAGGTGTGGAACTGTCTTGCATCATTACAGATTCGCAGACAAGTGACCCCAGGATCGAATGGAAGAAAATTCAAGATGACCAAACCACATATGTGTTTTTTGACAACAAAATTCAGGGTATGATCCTGTAGTCGTCCTGCCTGTTGACCTTTCCTCTGCCCATAGACCTGGGTGTGCACTCTTGGCCAGAAACTTACCTCAGACTGGTAACCTGCATCTGTAGCTAGGACTGAGTTTTTTATTTTTTATTTATTTACTTTTTAAGATTTATAATTATGGAAAATTTCAAACATATGCAAAAGTAATGCAAGTGGCATATCAAGCCTCCCTGTACCTGTCACCCAGCATCCGCAAGTGCAGCTCATTAGCTAGGATCTTCATCTGCTCACAGCCCCATCTCTTTGGGGAATCAAAGTGAGCATTTTCCTAGGCCATCTTCTCACGATCCTCATGTGTGTGATGTAAGTGAGGGAATGAGAAAGGACCGTATGTTTCAGCAAGGGCACGGCACAAACTGACTGAGCCAGCCACTGTGTTTCAGGCTTGGTGCTGGGGTTGCCGATGGGGAGAAAGCACGGGGTACCCTGAAGTGACATCCTCCCGGTGGAGGCTGGTGGTCAGGGAAGGCTCCCCAAAGTGGCCTCTCTGGGTGCGGTGTGAAGGGTGGCTGGTTAGCAGGCAAGACGGTGTGGAGAGAGGTGGTCAGGAGAGAACGCTGTGTATGAAGATGCAGAAGCAACGGACAGACTGACTGATGGGAAAGACTGCAGGTTCCCCACTGTTGCCGGTACATGGACAGGGACAGAGGGAGGAGAGGGGTTGGAGAGGTCACCTGGCCAGGCAGACTGCACTGACTGCCAGGCGAGCATGGGCGGTGTCTCAGGGGAAATGCCATGGCTGCATCTGCGTTTCAGAAGACGGAAGTGGCTGCTGTAGAGAAGAGATTGGAGGCGGCACAACTCAGGGCAGAGGCCCAAGTCAGAGGCCTTCCGCTGAGTCCAGGAGAGGGCTGGGGGGCGCCCAAGCTGGGGTGCAGGCAGGGAAAGAGACTCGAGGGGGGCCTGCTGGGGCTTCGCTGTGCCAAGCGGCACAGAGGGAGGCAGGCAGGTGGCTGGAGAGGAGGATGACACCTTTCTTCTGACAGGAGGGCGGGAGCCGCAGGAGGTACACATGCAGGCTTGTGCATCGGTCGGAGCCTGTGGAGTTCTCAGAGCAGTTGAGGGTTGAGAGGGATTTGTGGAAACGGCTCCAACACAGTCTTGCTTTGGGTTCTCAGTGTTGTCAGGAGCCTGAGTCTCCTCAGAAGAGTTTTGCTTCCCACTCACATGAAGTCCCTCCTTTGCCTCTTATTTTTGGAGTGATGGAATGTTCTTCTCAGAACACAGATCTGTTTTCTTTGGCCACTCAGGCTGACCCTGCGAAACCCTGAGCATGTAGTTTAGAGCGTCAGAGGAACCAGGTGAGAAATTATTTAAAGAACTTTCTGTTTCTGGGGATGAAACGTTTTGCTCTTAGCCACAGGGACGGGGAGGCCGAGGGAAACCGTTTCCCGCACCGAATGCAGGGACCAGGGGAGGATGCAGCTCTACTTGGCCTCTTGCCTCGCCTCAGTGCGGGCCTGCACCAAAAGCACCCTGGCGGGGTTTATCTGCTCTTTTCTCACATGGTAGAAGTTCGAATCCTCCACTAATGGGTGGCTGTGTAACAAAGTGTCTTATTAGACAGTGTTGATACCGATGTCTGTGCTGCGTCGGAAGCAGCTTTTAGTGGCTGTTTGTCGTGTATTGCGGCAAAAGCCTTTCGTGTCCTTGTCAGCGGCTGTCGGGGCCGCTGGTCAGTAGCTGCTGCTCTTTTGCGTCGTGTTTTCCTGACTCCTTCCCTATTTGTTGTTTTCCAGGTTCTTCCTGCTTCTTTGAAAAGTGTTATTATGTTTAAAATCTTTTTTTCTTGAGCTATAATTCGTACTGCATAGGTCTCATCCTTTTAAAGTATACAATTCAGGGGTTTTTAGTATATTCACATAGTTGTGCAGCCATCACCACTATCAAATTCCAGAACATTTTCATCATCCCACAAAGAAACCCCGTACCCATCAGCAGTCAGTGCTCCTCCCGCGTCCCCGGCAGCTCTGATTCCACTTTGTGTGTCTCTGGATTTGCCTATTCTGGACACTTCATAGAAACTCTAGTCTTTCGTGGCCAACTTCTTTCACTCAGCATCATGTTTTTAAGGTTCACCTGTGTTGTAGCGTGTGCCAGTGCTTCATTTGTTTTTATGGCTGAATAATGTTCCATTGTAGACATACAACATTATTTTATCCGTTCTATAGATGGATAAAAAAAATGGGTTGTCTCCACTTTTTGGCTATTATCAATAATGCTGCTAATCAATATTTGTTCACAGGTTTTGTTTGAGCCTAAGTTTTCATTTCTCCGGGATAAATGACCAAGAGTACAATTGCTGGGTCTTACAGTAGTTGCATGTTTAGTTTTTTAAAAAACTGACAGTGTTTTTCAAAGCTGCTTTACAATTTTGCATTCCTACCAGCAGTGTATTTTCCCACATCCTCACCAACACTTGTTATTGTCTGTTTAAGTTCTAACCATCTTAGTGGATCTGAAGTGGCGTCTTGTGGATTTGATCTGCATTTTCTGGTGACTAATGATGTTGAGGGTCTTATTTGTGTATTTTCTTTGGAGAAAGTTCTGTTCAAATTTATGTCCATTTAAAAAGATTTTTTTTTCTAGAAACAGGATCTCACTGCATTGCACAGGCTGGACATGAATTCCCAGGCTCAAATAATCCTCCCACCTCAGCCTTCTGAGTAGCTGGGACTACACGTGTGCACCGCTGCACCCACCCTACGTCCAGTTTTTAAATTGTCTGCTGATTACTGAAGTGTACATTCTTTCTTTATGCTGGATGCTAGGCTGGATGTGTGATTTGCAGATGTTTCTCCCATTGGGTGGATTGTGTTTTCACCTGCCTTTGTCCTTTGCATTTGATGAAGTCCAGCATCACCGTTTTTAGTGCTTGTGCTTTTGGTGTCATAGCTAAGAAACCACTGCCCAATCCAAGGTCATGAGGGATTTATGCTTCTGCATTTTTCTAAGAGTTTATAGTTTTAACTCCTATGTTAGGTCTTCGTCGTATATGGAGTGAGAGAGAGGTTCAGCTTGATGTGTTTGCAAGTGGATATCAAGTTATCTCAGCATCATTTATGGAACATTGGTTGTTTTTCTAGTAGTGTGTTTTTTCTATTCATGGGCAGTCCTTCCTGGAAATGAGGAGGAGGAGGTGAAGTTCTTGGCTTTAATGACAGAGACACATGGTAATGAGTGCGTCTTGCACACCAGGAACAATTTTTGGTGTTTAGGTTACAGGTAGGAATGGGTCATGGTTCCTGTCCTTAGAGAGTTCACTTCTGTACTCCGGAA
This sequence comes from Piliocolobus tephrosceles, assembly GCF_002776525.5. Lineage (NCBI taxonomy): Eukaryota > Metazoa > Chordata > Mammalia > Primates > Cercopithecidae > Piliocolobus > Piliocolobus tephrosceles. The sequence continues at coordinate 123,076,667 of NC_045446.1, forward strand.
TAAAAATCAAAATGGATCTGCAGTCTTCCTTGCTGTGGCATCCAGTGCTGGCCCCAGAAACCACCCTCTTCAAGTGGCTGATTTCTTTCAAGAGTTTCTTAGTGCCTCATGTCTTTTCTGTAGGAGACTTGGCAGGTCGTGCAGAAATACTGGGGAAGACATCCCTGAAGATCTGGAATGTGACACGGAGAGACTCAGCCCTTTATCGCTGTGAGGTTGTTGCTCGAAATGACCGCAAGGAAATTGATGAGATTGTGATCGAGTTAACTGTGCAAGGTAGGAGCTCATGCGAAGGTGAGACATTGCCGCCATGTTCAGGCCTCACGAGTCTGTAGCCGTAGGACGCACGAGATCAGGTAGTGTCTCGGTTTCTTTCCTTCCAGAACTGTGTCCCTGAGGGCTTCACATGGCTTAGGGAGGGGAGAACTGTTGAGAGCCGAGACTGCCTGAGTTGGGGGTAGAAGGTGAGAAGGGAAGTGAAGTTCCTGTCACTTCCTTCCACCAGCCAGAGAAGGCACTTTAACATACAGGAGGGTGGGATGCCGTGGTGGCCTGTCCGTCTGCAGTTGTGATCCTGGGAATAGCAGTGGCGCAGGAACCCCTCAACTGGCTCTCTTGTCTTTGGAGCTGATTTCTTGTGGGCTTTAATAAGAATAGAGCCCTGTTGCTGAGATCTTAACCACCACCCCCTTCTTTTCCTACAGTGAAGCCAGTGACCCCTGTCTGTAGAGTGCCGAAGGCTGTACCAGTAGGCAAGATGGCAACGCTCTACTGCCAGGAGAGTGAGGGCCACCCCCGGCCTCACTACAGCTGGTATCGCAATGATGTGCCACTGCCCACGGATTCCAGAGCCAATCCCAGATTCCGCAATTCTTCCTTCCACTTAAACTCTGAAACAGGCACTCTGGTAAGGTCTCCTCTAAGAGGTGAGAATGGAGATGTCTTTGTTGGGGCAAGAGATGCTTATTGTGAAAATAGTAATTATTAGGAGAGGTACTGAAACTTCTTGATAAGACAGGTGCTAAAAATCTAGAATGTTTGGGATTCTACAGGAAAAACGACGCTTCTTCCTTTTATAAACAAGTACATTCTTAGGGGGTAAGAGAAAGAAACCGTAGATTGAGACTGAAGAGAGATATTAAGCAAACGTTACTAGGGTCCTGATCGGATAATTAACTGTAAAAGTCATTAGACAATCGGGGAAATTCGATTACTAGCAGGTATTTGATGATCTATTAAGCAATTATTAATTTAGGGATGATAAAGGTATTGTGGTTATGATTTTTTACAGTCTTCTAGAGATACTGAAGTATTTATGGATAAAAGGTGTTTGGAATTTGTTTCAAAATAACCCAGCGGTGGTGGTAGGAGGTGGGGGAGGAGAGAAAACAGATCGGTCATGCACTAGAGCACAAAGTACAAACCACACCAGGCTGTACTGTGCATGTAGTTCTCTCCTGGGAGGTCCCTTCTGGTCTGGACTATCCAGCTCCACGCAGTCCTCAGACAGATTGTAGTAGGGTCCTCTGTGTTCATTTTGCCAAAATGTTGCCCAGGAGCAGTCACCATTGAAGAGCCCCTTTACCAGAATAAAAGCACGGCTCCACCTCACATTTTGGATGTTGCCGGGCTTTGGTGCCTCCAGTCCCAAGGGGATTGGTTGGTGGGGCGCTCTCAGGCAGGTGTCCGGAGTGGGTCAGGGAGGGACATGCACAGTGCTGGGGAAGCCGAAAGCAAGCGAGCAGGTGTCGACCTAGTTCTGCACCCAGCTGGATGTGCTCTCAGAAGTTGGCCCCGTGACTGGTCCAATTATTTACTTGTCATTCCCTGAAACAGGTGTTCACTGCTGTTCACAAGGGCGACTCTGGGCAGTACTACTGCATTGCTTCCAACGACGCAGGCTCAGCCAGGTGCGAGGAGCAGGAGATGGAAGTCTGTGAGTTTCTTTTTTGAAAAGGTTTCATCACAAGACTGGGAAGTGAAGAGAACATTTTAATTTAGTATTATGCCATCAGCTTAGAGAACTCTTCTGCCATGGGTTAGCTTTCTTCTGGAGCCGACTAGATCCACCAGAACCCACTGGACAGCGAAGGGAAGGCTGAGAAAACCGAGTCCAGATAAGCAGGTCCTCAAAACAAAACCTTCTGGGATCTGCTGGTATTGGGAACGTGGCCGGCCTTGTAACTTCCACTGCGAGTTTAGTAAACTCCATTCTTTGGTAATTGATAGAACTATTAAGATGTGAGGTGGTGTCAGGTCTCCAGAAGATTATCCAGTTACAACCATTTTGTAGAAAACTGAGAGTTTTAGCCCTAGTAATTTTACCTGCAGACAAAGCTTTAGCCCTTAGAGTAGTATTATCTCAGGGCTCTGGTTCCCCTAAAGGTATTGAGAGGAGGATGGGGGCAGATAGGATGGGTCCAGATCACTTGGGGAGCTTTTTTTTTTTTTCCCTTAAAACAACAGCAGCAGCAGCAACAAAACCACTCCAGCCTGGGCGACAGAGTGAGACTCCGTCCCCCTCAAAAAAGACAGAGAGACAGGGTCTTGCTTTGTTGCCCAGGCTGGAGTGCAGTGGTGTAATCACAGGTCACTGCATCCTCAAACCCAGATTTCAAGCCATCCTCCCACCTCAGTCTCCTGAGTAGCTGGGACAACAGACACACACCACCAAGCTCAGCTAATTTTGTTTTTTGTAAATACAGGGTCTCACTGTTGCCCAGGCTGGTCTCAAACTCGTGGCCTCAAGCAGTCCTCCCACCTCAGCCTCCCCAAGTGCTGGGATTAACAGGCATGAGCCACTGTGCCTAGCCAGGAGTGTTTTTTTAATCTCTTCCTCCTCCCTATTTGGAGCTACCCTCAGAGCAGCGTTTTCCAAAACTGTTTCACGTACAGACCAAGCCCACCTCAGACATATGCTAGAAATCGGTGTGTAAGACAAGCGTTTCGAGTGAGTCTCGCATCTGTCACATTTGAGAAACTCTGCTTTAGGGTTGTTTTCTCCTAGTTTTGCCCCAGACCTATTTTAGCCTATTGACTTTCTATTGATGAAACTTGGGAATTGACATTTTAATATCAAAATTGCATGGCCAGGCGCAGTGGCTCACACCTATAATCCTAGCACTTTGGTAGGCTGAGGCAGGTGGATCACCTGAGGTCAGGAGTTCGAGACCAGCCTGGCCAACATGGCAAAACTCTGTCTCTACTAAAAATACAAAAATTAGCCTGGTGTGGTGGCAGGCGCCTGTAATCCTAGTAACTTGGGAGGCTGAGGCAGGAGAATCCCTTGAATCCAGGAGGCAGAGGTTGCAGTGAGCCGAGATTGCACCACTGCACACCAGCCTGGGCGACGGAGCGAGACTCTTGTCTCAAAAAAAAAAAAAAAAAAAAAAAATCACAATCTTGGCTCACTGCAAGCTCCGCCTCCCGGGTTCACACCATTCTCCTGCCTCAGCCTCCCGAGTAGCTGGGACTACAGGCGCCCGCCACCTCGCCCGGCTAGTTTTTTGTATTTTTTAGTAGAGACGGGGTTTCACCGTGTTAGCCAGGATGTTCTCGATCTCCTGACCTTGTGATCTGCCCGCCTCGGCCTCCCACAGTGCTGGGATTACAGGCGTGAGCCACCGCGCCCAGCCTGCAAATTGATTTTTAAGTGTACATTCATATTTGAGAACCAATATACTAGGATAAAGGAGATTTTTTAAAACTTCCAAGTTACTTGGCTCTTGTTGATAAATTCCCTGCAGTTTTCCATGTGTTGCTTGCTTGAAGGAAACGACTGCCAGAGCCCCATGTGAAGGTGACCCAGAACCTTTGCTGAGTGTGCAGACGTGAGAAAGGGTTCCAGGGGTCTCCTCAGAGGCCGTATAGATCGGAGGTCAGGCAGCCAGCAGAGGCAGAGCTCTAGTTCTTAGCTAGGATTCTTTACTTTTAAGTAAGACTTGAAACTAACTTTCTTCCCCACAGCAGTTCACAACTGAGAGGCCCTGGAAATTAGGGATTCTTTTCTTCCTTGGGATCCTGGCTCCTATCTTCTCCTCATAACCATCTCCCCCATAAGTAATCTCAGGCATTCAGCCAGAGGATTTTTAAGCCTACAGTGCCAAGCCCACTTGAATACAGCTTTCAGTGTGACTGCATTTCAGCTGTAGAAGTCTCCGTACTTTTCACATGTGAAGTTAGGAGTTACGGTGTCCTATATGTTCTAGGCTAGAAAGATTAAGGTCTCTCTTCTAGCTGGGGAAGGCCTGGGAGGCAGGGGGCAAGTGGGTTTGGGGTGAAGGAAGGAGGCACAGCAGGGTCAGGGCCTTTTTAAAGAACAGATAGTGTGTCTCATGGCTTTCCCCAAACCTCCTTTCTTCAGATGACCTGAACATTGGCGGAATTATTGGGGGGGTTCTGGTTGTCCTTGCTGTACTGGCCCTGATCACGTTGGGCATCTGCTGTGCATACAGACGTGGCTACTTCATCAACAATAAACAGGATGGAGAAAGGTGAGCCTGCCTTATGTGAAAAAAGGGAAGTTCAAGCTGGCGATAATACAACAACCCTGTTGCTAAACTGCTCTCTTCTCCTCACAGTTACAAGAACCCAGGGAAACCAGATGGAGTCAACTACATCCGCACTGACGAGGAGGTAATCATTTAGTAAACCTGGAAATCTAGGTGTACCCAGCAGGGAAAACAACATTCCTCCTCGGAAACCACACGGGTCTCCTAGGAAGATTTCTGAGTGATTGTGCAGCTCCTGAGCTCCTCAGCCCCTTCACAGTCTCTCTCACACACACACACACACACACACACACACACACACACAGATGGGGTTTGTGCTTTGCAGGTGCTAGTGATGGTACTTTTCAAGAATGATTATTTGATTTGTATTTCGCCCATGTTAGACTTACTCAGTGTTTTCCCTTCTTGCCACCAGGCCCCTTGATGGCTTTAACTGTGTGTTGGCTTTGCAGGGCGACTTCAGACACAAGTCATCGTTTGTGATCTGAGACCCGCAGTGTGGCTGAGCGCGCAGAGCGCACGTGCACATACCTCTACTAGAAACTCCTGTCGAGGCAGCGAGAGCTGATGCACTCGGACAGAGCTAGACACTCATTCAGAAGCTTTTCGTTTTGGCCAAAGTTGACCACTACTCTTCTTACTCTAACAAGCCACATGAATAAAAGAATTTTCCTCAAGATGGACCCCGTAAATACGACCACAAGGAAGAGAAACTGGGTGCATTCACCGAGTTGGGTTCCCAGTCTGTTTCTGGCCTGATTCCCACACGAGCATTAGGGTGATCTTAAAGAGCTTGCTCACGTCGGTGCCCCTGTCCTGGGCCGTGAAGCCCGCGTGTTTACCACTGGTCGTTCAGCAGCCAGGACAGCACCCTGTGAGACGGCGAGGGGGCCGTGCAGCACCAGCAGCGCATCCCGGCGGGCACCCAGAACAGGCTTGGTATGCAGCAGCCTCTTCATCGGCCCGCAGACGCCACTGCAGCCTCTTCTCAAAGGCTCTGCTGATCGGTGTCGCAGTGCCCACTGTGGAGAAGCCTTTCGGATCCGCATTTTGTAAAAACCACCGACGTCAGGGAGGCAGACTGGTTGCTGAAGAGGGATCTTGCCTGAGGAACCCTGCTTGTCCCACAGGGCGTCAGGATTTAAGGAAAACCTTCGTCTTAGGCTGAGTCTGAAATGGTACTGAAATATGCTTTTCTATGGGTCTTATTTTATAAAATTTTGCATCTAAATTTTTGCTAAGGATGTATTTTGATTATTGAAAAGAAAATTTCTATTTAAACTGTAAATATATTGTCATACAATGTTAAATAACCTATTTTTTTAAAAAAAGTTTGGCTTAAGGTAGAAGTTCCAAGCTACTAGTGTTAAATTGGAAAATATCAATAATTAAGAGTATTTTACCCAAGGAATCCTCTCATGGAAGCTTCCTGTGACGTTCCTTTTCTTGCACAAGTTTTAGCCTTTCTCACAAGGGAACTTTTGCTGTCTACACGTCAGACTGTAGTTGCTTAGGAAACCTTTAAAAATTCCAGCTGAGCAATGTTAAAATCAGTTCGCATCTCTTCAAAAGAAACCTCTCAGGTTAGCTTTGAACTGCCTCTTCCTGAGATGACTAGGACAGTCTGTACCCAGAGGCCACCCAGAAGTCCTCAGATGTACAGACAGACGCCAGTCAGCTCCTGGGGTTGCGCCAGGCGCCCCCGCTCTGGCTCAGTGTTGGCTCGCTGTCTGTCAGGAGGCCCCGCCATCACTGGGCCCTGGCAGGGGCTGTGCCCCAGTGAACTTCACTCACATGGCCCTTGCTTCATCCAGCACAGCTCGAAGGGGCACTCCAGGGACACTGGTGTCTTCCACGCTGTGTCCCAGCTTTGGGCTCCCATAACAGACCTTTTTGGTTATGGATGGCTCACAAAATAGAGCCCCCACTGCTATTTTTTTTTTAAGTTTGTTTAATTATTTGTTAAGACTGTCTAAGGTCACAGGCAATTGTGAAATCAAGTCTGTCAAGTACAATAATATTTTTAAAAGAACGTGGATCCCGCTGTTCCTCTTTGCCACAGAGAAAGCACCCAGACGCCACAGGTTCTGTCTCATTTCAAAACAAACCATTATGGAGTGGCAGCCAGTCCAGCCTTTTGAAGAATGTCAGGTGGAAGGCCTGGCGGGGAGGAAAGTGAAATGCCTGAATCAAAAGCAGTTTTCTAATTTTTGACTTTAAATTTTTCCTCTGCCGGAGACACTGCTCCCGTTTGTGGGGGGACATTAGAAGCATCACTCAAGCCTGTGTTGAAGAGCAGGTGTTCTCAGCCGCCTACGCCCTGCCGTGCTGGGCTCAGGACTGAAGTGCTCTAAAGCAAGGAGCTGCTCAGGAGCGCCACTGTGTGCCTGAAGAGTGGCTCTCACTGGTCACCTTGTCTTTCAGCTTCCAGTGTCTTGAGTTTTTTATACTCTGACAGCTTTTAATTGCATCCATGAGACTGTTGACTGTTTTCAGTTGTGTGAAACACTTAGCTGCAGGCCGCCCGGCAGAGGCAGGAGATGCTCCAAGAGTGGCTCAGTGCTCCCTGGTGTCTCCTGCATGGCGTCCTGGATCCTGAGCGTGCGAGTTCCCGCCATCATTGCCACCTTGGTAGAGAGGGATGGCTCCCCACCCTCCGCGCTGGGCAATGACGCTCCAGCCTCTTTCTTGGTTGTCGTAGTGATAGGGCAGCCTTACTGCCCCCCTTCTTATACCCTAAAACCTTCCACACTAGTGCCATGGGAACCAGGTCGGACAAAGTAGAAGTGAAAGTGGAGTCTGGAAAGTAGTTGCCTATAACAGACTAGACAGAAAAGGAACACTCGTGTGTTTTAAGATACGAATGTGACTCAAGACTCGAGGCCGATACGAGGCTGTGATTCTGCCTTTGGAGGGATGTTGCTGTACATAGACATTACAGACTTGTACTAACACACCTGTAATTTGGTATTTGTTTAACCTCATTTATAAAAGCTTCAAAAAAAACCCAAACATTGCTTCATTCTTTCTTGTTTGCTCTTACGTTGGGTTTGTCTCCTCTTCCTAGCATTTCAGTGGTTAGGCGCGCGCACACTAAAAGTGCTATCACCCATCCACCGGGGGAGTCAGTGTCTGGGCAGGAGGTCAGCCTGTGTGCGCAAGAGCAGTGCTGCGCCTCTCCACCCCCGAGTCCACCTGCGTTGCAGTCCCCACTTAGGATAGCAGGGGCAGAGCTCAGTGGCATCCCATCAACCCCAAACCAACCAACGCACATAATCACTTTGTACTTTTGCTTTTGTAATACTGGGATTAAAAAACAAGCCAACTGCATTTCTTTCTGGATATTCTTGAACAAAAATACCGTTAAGTTTACCCAATAGAGCGAACAGAGAGACTCAAGCCGTTCCCCCATCATGGGAGCAGCCCTTAGCAGAGGGCTGCACAAATCGGCATCAGTGCTGCTCTGGGGGAGGCCGCAAAGCTATTTTTTCACAAGCAGCGATGCTGTTTATGTCTGTTACAGAAAGCACATGGCCTCTGCATGGGCACAGATGAACTGCCCCTCAAGACAATCATTTTTTTTCTAATAATAGGAAAGATTTGGTTTCATTCCTCTAACATGCTTTATGTAAAATTAAAATGATTACCAGTAAGTGCTCTGTTCTAAAAACAAACATTCTATTTACTGGAAGGCTGTATTTATGCTAAACCTTTATTACTTTTAGAAAGCTGTACACTTTTTTAAAAATTTGCAATTATAAATAGAAAAAATATTACAATCAATATTTTGTCATTACAGATGGGAAAATATGTACTATAAGGAATTAAAACAAGTTAACAGAGGCTTGATTTATATAAAAGAAAGCTGAAGTTTTAAAGTTGTGTTCCTTAAAGACCAGATTATCGCTTATCTGAATGGGCTTGACGCTTTCAAATGGAATAAAGTTATAATATTAAATAGATTAGGCTTAGGGTAAGAAAATCTAAATTTGGCACATCTCTATTTTACAGTGTTTAACCATATACATCATACAGCACAGAAAGGCTGGCCGGCCACATGCAGGCGAGTGCCAGGCCCCTGAGGAGGAGCGCGTGTTCCACAGCAAGGCGCTGCCCAGGGACTGCGGGAAGCGATCCAGCTGCCTGTCCGTCCCCACAGAGGACAGGACGGCTTCCTCAGGGGCCCTGCCTGCCCGGGCACGGGTGGGGATGCACCGTTCAGTTGGCTGTTTTCAGAGGGGCCTTTCGCAGGGACCTCCTGCTGCAGGCTGGGGCGTCTTTATTCCTGGCTGGAGACCTCACATTCCACTGCTGAGGCTGGGGGGGCCTAGGGAAAGGACATATGCAGTCATTCTGGAACTCAGAAAAACCCTGGAAAAACATCCACCTCAAAAGGAACACTGCTAAACTTACGGTTTATCAGGCAACGATAAACATAAGATGTCATTTCCTTGACTCCTGGCTTCAATTTTCTCTAAAAGGGATTTAAACAAACAAATTCAGTTTTCCCAGAACCTCAAAGGCAGCGCCTATATCAGCCCAGAAGAAAACCAAGAACTTGCCTCTGGCTGATGAAGGAGTCCGTGGTGTCCCGATGTAACTGACCCCGGCTCCAAACGTGACATCATTGATGCTCTCTGCGTAAAGGGGAGACACCACTGTGAGTGAAGGCAGAGGGGGCTGCTCTAGTTGTCCGCGTGACGTAGGCACGGTGTCCACATCATGTCCCAGTGGCGGCCCTCGGACCTCCACTGGACCCTGTCCCAGGTCCTGGCAGGGATGAGGGCCCCTCCTGGGGACGCTCCTTTCCGTCCCTCTGACCGCAGCCCTCCTTAGGCACTTGGCTGGCCCCTGAGCCTCACTGTTCACGCCTCTGGCTTCCCTCCCACCCCATCTTCCATGAGCACCCCTGTCCCAGTGACCGCGCTGTCCCACTCACTACACTTCCTACTGTGGCTCACCCAGATCCCCCGAGGACATTCAACTCCTTGCCTCTGCACCTCCACGCGTGCCTGTTAGTTTCCAGCCAGTGAATGGACCGTGCAAGCTGGAAATGTGGCACCGTGAGCAGCTCCTCCACATGGAATCAGCAGCCAAGTCCTGTCCCTTCTACCTCCAGTCTCCACTTCATCCTGTCCCGTCGTGCCGCACTGGGAGCAGCTCAGTCCGCCTCACCCCCTCGCCCTTGATTTTTCATGGCACCTACCCCCCTCCAGTTTGCCCTCAGGAACAGGTGAACACAGTTTAGGAGCAGATTCCACCGCAGCTTGGGTGTGAATTCTGGCTCGGTGTCTTACCAGCTGTGTGAGCTGCTCTGAGACCCTCAGGTTTCTTCATCTCTTAAGTGGGTATAAAAACAGCTACCCCTGGGGGGCTGCCAGGACTACATGAGGTTGAGTGCTTACATGGTGCTGGCTGCAAGGGCAGTGCTCAAGAGATGTTAGCGGCCACTGTCATGTATCAGCAGCATCCTCCCTGCATCGCTGGAGTTATGTTGAATCAAGAAGCTGGTAAATTTACTGCCCTGCTTTAAGACACTTAGATGGCTGTGTTCCTAGGAGAGCCTAAAGTGCACCCTCAGTCTCAGCTGGTCCTAAGCTGCCTTTACACACTTAGCTGTTACGCTGAGGTGCATGTGCCCACACACGTCCACCTCCTGCATCCCTTCCTCAGCAGGCCCTGCCTGCACATCACGCTCCTCCGCCCGTCCGCCCCATCTGTCTACACACGTCACCCGGTCTGGGAGGCCCGGGTGGTGCTGTCCTCGGTACATAAGCTGCCACCAGCACACTCCCAGGACAGCACGGGCTGGGTGGCTGCTTGCTGATGCCGCTGAACCCGCTGCCTTTCTGCAAGCACACGCGAGGAGGCAGCTTCAGAGCCCCCCGTTCTCCACACGGTGCCTTGAGTACAGACTGGCTTCCCGTTGACATTTTAAAGCTCATCAGCGCACTGCAGCTGTGTACCTGGTGGCTACTTGAGTGTCATTAACAGACAACGGTAGAGAATTCTATCCTCGTCACTGCCAGATCTGCTTATTCTGTTTCTGTGAAAGTCTCTCCTCGTACTGTCACGTGAAATTCCCTTCCTTACACACACGTGCTCTTCCTGTTTGGAAGCCCATATGTGCTCCCGGAAATTAGTCTCCCATCTTTACAGAAGCACCGGTGCGGGACTCTGACATCCCCCATGCACTGTGCGTAGAATCCAAGGCAGCAGTGTCTGGGCCACCCGAATGATAACAGTAAGAGGGACTTGCTAAAACCCCCACAGATTTTCAGTTAAAATCCTAGCTCTGAAAATTGAGTAATTTTCATTTCCATTTAGCAAAACCACTTTGAACTGGTGGCCACAGTGCCGAACTGGGTGGCGTCTTTCCTACCAGCTTGGAAGAGTGGAGACATTTCCTGACAGTCACCCCCTTCTGAACTAAAAGTTGCCAAAAGAATCTGGACGTACAAACCACAGCGAAAACAGGACTGAGTGCTTTTATCTAACAATCCTCCCAGGAAGGGGAGCTCACAGGAGACCTCCACGCACCTCTTCCTGGTTCAGTATAAAGAGAGATGGAGAGAGACTCTGCATCAACAGGAGTATTACGTCCAAGAGCCTGGAGCAAGAACAAGTACTCGACCAACTCAGTGACACGGGGGCGCCTGATTTCCAGCACGAAGCGTGGCTCCGCACACGCAAATGAGGGCAGCATGCACACTCCACGCCAGGCTGCACTGTGGAGGAACATGGGCTGCTAGGAAACCAACCCAACACTGACATCAGGGACTCACAGGATGAGCACAACTCAAATGAGATGCATTCTCCCCGTTTCTTCAGCATATGGCACCTCACTGCCAAAATAGAAGCTCTTGGCGCTCCTGAGCCAGGAACATCGAACACACAGCAAGCTCTAACACACAGAACATCGCACCTGTCCACACCGCAGGATCCCAAATTACCCACTGCCTTTAATGACAAACGCCGTCATGATCCAGTTGTCGTGTGAGGGTGGGGGTGGGATAAATTCCCTTCAAAGGGGGACTTGGATGAAAATTATCTCTAACCTGTTAACTATTCTAAGAGGTCACAGCATCAGTGTGACAGAACCAAATAAGCAAGTAGCCACAACACAGCAGGTGCTCCACACACGTGAGCTGACTGCAGTGGCGACTACATGCACGGCATGACCCCTTGCTGCTCTGTTACCAGGAAGGGCACCTTAGCACACTCTCATCTCCCCTGCTGCAGTCAGGAACGGGAGACAGGCTGGAGAAGGGGCGCGAGAGGTGGGATCAGAAGGCCTGGGCTCAGCACCCAGCTATGCCCACCCAGGAATCTCCCGCAGGAGACACCTCCCAGGTTCTGACACCTCCCAGGTTCCAGGCACTGTGGTGGGCCCTGTGGAAACAGGAGTGGAATGGCCAAGACGAGTGGGGCTGGATGCAGCTTGCCGAGGGCACCGTGCACAGGCGGGCGCAGAGCAAGGGGCACGCAGGACACGGCAGGCAGGGCCTGGCCACCACTCCACAGATTTGGGACAGGAAGCATTTCTTCTTCCTGTAAGAGTTTTCTCAAAATAATGGTTTTTATGAGGTTTGAGACAATAAGAAGCTATCAAACAAGATAATAGGAAAAGAATACTTGACTCTCCTAACTCACCTGTTTTGAAATAAAAGGAAAAGAACAGACAGTAGGAAAAAACATGGAGGGGAATGAGACACAGGCTCCGAGCAGATCCTCGGGTCTCTGGTCTTGCCAGTTGCAGAACATACGTGGTACCTGCTGGTGCTGACGTCTGCCCGCCCCGGGAGCAGGCCCACCCAGCAGTGCCCAGTGCACCCGGACAGCCCGGAGACACTGAGGGCGCCTCCAAAACGCACCACTGGGTCAGTCCCCCGACCTACCTCTGCCTCAACGGCACTGTCTGCCCCACGGAGGCCCGCAGGCCACTGTGGTGTTTGACTGACTGAATGTAACAACAGTGGAACGACACACTCGCTCAGTGCTCATGGATCAAGCTACCGTGGTCACTGTGAAACACTCCACCTCAGCAACGCACGCGGTTCTGACCATCAGGACTATCCTGCACCGAAAGGAGTTTTACCACAACTCTAGCAAACACATGGCGACCGCAGGAGAGACTGAGGAGAAGCCCGCGTGTTCCGGTGGGTTACTCACTCTCAGGGGTGCTGATGGCCCGCTTGGTCACATGCTCAATAGTGCCACTGGACTCTTGCTCCAAACTGTATGAAGACACTAGGATAGAACAGAAAAGCTGTCGCTGTCCAGAAATACCCCCAAACGATAATGAAGAGCAAAACAACCAAATGAGAAAACATACCTGCAAGACGTAAAGTTAAAATCGCTAATATTTAAAATTTTCTTATAAAGAGGCAATTCAGGAAGAAATACACATAAATGATAAACATGAGAAAAAATGTCCATTCTCATTAGGATTCAAAAAAATAAGAGAGTCTAACTTGGCACGAGTGAGAGAGGACAGTCTGACACTATCCAACGTTTTAAAATACCCATGGCCTTGACCGCTGGGAATTAATCCCAAGGATTACATACATACAAGGCTGTATGTACAAGCATGTTTACTGTGCCAGTATTTACATGAAAAAACTGAAAATCACCAACATTTCAAAGAACAGGATAGTAATAAATAAGTTATTTCCACAGACACAATGCTATAAAGCCACTGGAAGCAAAGGTTTGAAAGAAAAGTTCATGGAAGCTACATCTGACTGAAGGATGCAGGGAAACAGGTCATAAAACAACGCACACACGGATGGCAACTCCACAAACAAAACACGTGTGTGTAAGAGGAACAGAAGGCTGGAGGCAGGAGTGCCTCGCTGCTATGGGTAAGTCTCATCTTTCACTCTATTTTCCAAATCTCCTAGAATAAATACGCATTGTTTTATTGCCCATGATCCTAAAAGCCCAATTAGTGTTACTTGTTTTAAAGATAAGAAAACAAACCGTTTTGAAAGGAATGAGAAGTAGTCTTGTTCTATGTCTTGATCTGTAAATGCTCTACTATGTCTGGTACCAAACTTAAGGCTTACCCTGATTGCACGTTTTTTCTGGGCTTCCAGAATTTAAAGTGAAAGGCAGCACTCCTAAGCTCCGACTCCGATGCCTGCTCTTTGACTCCACAGCTTTCTTGACAGAATTCAGGATTGCGATGGTGCTCAGGGACATGGGTCTGTGGAGAACAGACACCCGCTGACTTTCTCGCTGCAGACCACTGCAGAGGTGACAGCGCTGCACCCTGCCCCACGTGCCTCCTCTCTGGCGCATCCCTCACCCACACTCATCCAAACCTCCCATGGCAGAGTGCGGAGGGGGCTGGCAGGCCAGACAAGGACAATCCTTTCCTGCCCATGCTTGCTGGGAGTGGCAGGGACGCCTCTGAGAACATCGCCACAGAGAACCAGCCCTGATGTGGCCTCCAGGGGCTCTTTACCTGGCTTTGGGCAGCAACCTCTGCAACGGCCCAGTTTCAGGTGTAGGAGATGACACTGGTACATGGCCAGCACTTGCCCTGCGTGTGCAGGGCTGGCTCACGGCAGGTGACATGGCGGGGTTTTCTTGGCCAGCAGGAACTGGCGCTGTTTCTAAACACGGAGCAACCTGGTAGAGAAGATAAAGAGTATGAACCTTCTAATACTTTTTTAGTTTTTAAAAATTGATATGATAGTTGTACATGTTTTAGGGGTCCATGTGAGATTTTGATACATGTGTACAATGTAATGATCAAATCAGGGTAACTGGGATCTCTATCACCTCAAACATGAGTATCTTTTCTTTGTGTTGGGAACACTCCAATTCTTCTATCTACTTTGAAATATACAGTAAATTGTTAAACTATAGTATCTCCACTGTACTGAATACTAGAATTTATTTCTTCTATCTAACTGTATTTTGGTACCCATTAACCAACTTCTCTTCATCCCCCTTCTCCCACCCCTTCCCAGCCTCTGATAACCACCAAAAAATCCACTCTCTTAACTCCCTGAGATCCACTTTTTTGGTTCACATATATGAATGAGAACATACAATCTTTGTTTTTCTGTGTTTGGTTTATTTCACTTAATACAATGTCTTCTCGATTCATCCATGTTGCAGCAGATGACAAGATCTCACTTTTTATAGATGAAAAGTGCTCATTTTATGTATGCACCCCATCTTCTTTATCCGTTCATCCACTGATGGACATTTAGGTTGTTTCCAAATTTTGCTATTGTGAACAGTGCTGCAATCAACATGGGAGTGCAGGTATGTCTTTGACATTCTGATTTCCTTTCTTTTGACTATACAGTCAGCAGCGAGGCTGCTGGCTCATATGGTAGCTCTACTTTTAGTTTTTTAGGAACCTCTATACTGTTCTCCATAGTGGCTGTTCTATTTTCCATCCCCACCAACAGTGTACAAGCCATTCCCTTTCTCCATTTTAACACTTTTACTGGAATACAATCTTCACATACTATAAGCAAGTCCATAAGTAATGTACTGTGAAGCCTTATCAATGCTGGGTAAGTTGAATTTCCTTTTCAGAAACAGAATACTATGAGAAAGCTGCCACTTGTAGATGCTGTGGCATGACAGGAGAAAAAGGAGTACACTACTTTGTGTTCATTGGTCTTTTCGACAAGAGCTCTGCCTGCATTCCTCAGGACAGTGAGCAGCAATTCCTAGAAATGGCCATGGGCCGATCTGCTCTCGAGAGGGCGTGCTGGGGGAAGATGCGAACACGCTGACGCACCCTGGCAGACCTGGGATCTACATCACCAGCCACTGCTGCTGCCAGCTCACTTCCTGCACCACATCCTCGTGGAAGGGAGGTCTGGAGCACAGTAAATCCATCACAGACAGGAAGGCACAAGGGAGCAGCCAACAAGCAGCACTCTCGAGGCCTTGGGGCTGACTAACCTCTGATGACGGAGATTCTGAGAGGTGCTAGACAAGAGACTGGCAGCAGACAGCAGACTGGACTGCCTGGTCACAGCACAGTGGGCCCCACACCTACCTGTGCCACAGGTGCCACCTCGACACCTCCAGCCGTCCCAGTCACATCTGCATGTTTTGCTAGCTCTTGCTCCTGGGCCAGCTGTTCCTGGTACTTCTTCATGTCATACTCAAGCTCTGATGCCAGCTGCTTGTCAACTGCAAAGAAGTCCTTGACCTCATCTCGGTAATCCTGCATCACCTCCTAAAACAGACCCAGGAGCATCCTTTCATGTTTTCTTGAGTAAAAAAGTAAGCCCTAAACCCCCACAACACACCTTTGCCTATGTTACAAACCTGCACATCCTGCACATGTACCCCTGAACGTAAAAGTTAAAAAAGAAAAAAGCCCCCCAACATGACTTGATAAATAATAATAGGAACAGTAAGACTGACGTCACCGAAAGCAGACGATTTCCATTCCAGTGACTAACAGTACAATGGGAAATTTGGAGCAAACACCACTGGCCGCACGAGCAGGTCAACGTGTGAGTAACTAACAGCTCACTTTCTTCGGAAGCATCCCGGCTGTTTGGCAGTTAACGGGCGAATCTCTCCCAGGTTCCCAACAGGAGAAAGACATGCTCAGACACGGGCTCCGGAGCCAGCCCCGGGATGCCATGGATCTCAAAGCCGCTCCTCTGTCCACATCAGCCTCCCCACTGGCTCTCAGGGGATCCCAGCTAAGGTTCAAATCCCATCTTTGTGTCTTCTGAAGATTTTACAGAAAACCTTTTCTCATACCTAGGGAAGAACATCCTTAGGTCTTAAAGAGGGCTGCCGGGGCAAGACCACTTTGCTAAGAGAAAGAACATTCCACCTAACAGTAACAGGGAGAAAAAGACACTGCAGTTCCAACGAGGAGGGAAGCCTCGACAGAGAGAAGGAATCCATGCACTCTGCCAGCTGCCACTAGGAGTGGGTTCCACAGGCCAATGAAGAGACTCCCGGAAGCTGCTGACAACAAGCAGCGAGTGGCCGTCCTCTGGGTGTGAGCTCACAAGCAGAAGACTTACTTTTCTTAAGTGTTTAAGTAGTCTATGTAGGATCTAAGTTTTTTTTTTTTCCTTTCTAGGGTCTAAAGCAGGGCAATAAATACAAGAATATTTGGAAGTTTTTATTTTTAATCATACAATGAGACTATCTTTCCTACCTTAGCTTCCTAGTATAAAAAACTATTTGAAAATGTATATTCAGTGTAACTTTATTGAGGCCTTTAGTGGAAAAAAAATTGTAGCATTTTTTTGAGGAAGAAAAACACATAATGTGAACAGAGATATAACTGCTGAATTAAATAAAAACTACGTTGCATTTATTTCTTAGTAAAAGATTTTGCCAGAAAGATCTGAGGCCCCACTTAGGTCTGCCCTGCAAGTCAACACATCCTGGGTTTGTTCAGACTGAGCTCCTCGTGGTCCCCTTGCTTGACAAAGAATTCAGCCCAGCGACGGCAGCTCCCAAGGCAGCTCCTGCAGGGCAGTTATTTCCTGACCTTGTGAATATGAGTCAGTGCGAAAGGTAAGCACCCTGAAATCAAACCCGAAGACTCGCTTTCACCTCACCCCCAGCAGCATGAACAAAGATGACTGTGTTCCTGACCCCAGCTGGGAAAGCTTTCCAGATGGACTCGAACTCCATCAAGGGAAGACTTGCTTGGCACAGTGGGGCAGCTCTTCACAGCCCTGGCTGTACATCCAAGGAAAGGAGCGGCTTTGGTGGAACCCACAGCCAACCCCCAGCTCCACAGCGGTTACCAAGGTAATGCTGGGTTTGCAGAATCTGCGGTTCTAATCACTCGCTGGTTGCCTACACCGTCATAACTGGCAGAAGATCCTAAGTAATGAACGGGTAGGAGGACACCCACCACAAAAGCACAGGCTCCACCCTTACCCGGAGATACTGCATGAGTTCCCGCAAAGCTGGGATCTTATTTTTCTCCAGCACAGTCTTCAGGGAGATGATAATTGGGATAATATTTTCTATGAAATTCCTCTTCTGAACCTGGTAACACAAAGACATGTTTTAGATGCATGAACTTCTGAAAGACAAAGGCCTCTCCTTGATCTAGTTCTTTGAGTAGAGCCACCCTGGCACACTATAGAAGTTTATTTTTGCTTTTTATTATGATCCTGGGGATGTAGAGGACCTCTGCTTTTTTCTGGGAGACTCTGTAAGCATTACCTCAAAACACTCCAAAGGCTTTGTAAGATAGGGTGGGGACAAATACTACTCATATATTCTAAATGGGGAAAAAGAATTTAGAAACATGTTGAGTAGCTTTTGACAAAAGCCCCAAATCTCCACAGAAGACGCTGAAGGACCTTGGCTCTGGCTCCACATTCAGTCCTCATTTCAACACCCTCCCCTTGGAACAGAAGTCAGCTGGCTCTGGCTACCCAGAGGGACACTTTGTATTCCTGCTGGTGAAGGGACAATGGTCTAAAAATGGCTAAGCATGAAGACAGCCGGCTGTCTCTCGCTGTCTGTACACATCTACAAAATACTATGAATTTATACGTATAGTAACTGATCTGACCAAGTCTTCACACTTTACCTTGAATGGTCACTAACCACAAATATTCTGCAGTGAATCTCTTTAAATTTAAAAAAAAAAAAAGCACTATAGTAGCCCACATATGCAAGATTTATCCTCCTGAAGCTGAAAGTACTCTTTTCCTTCTCATTTAAAGTCACTAGTATATGTTTCTTCCTTGTAAACCACTCATTTCTATAGTCTTATCAGAGTTCCTGAAACAGGAGGACAACAGGTAGAGAAATAAGCAATTTAATAAACCCAGATGTGAGCAGATGTTATGTTCAGGAACAGTCTGAAGAAGTGGCTTCCATGCATTCACTTGACAGGTGTGATCAAGCACCTTCTCTGTTCAGGCCAAGAGCTAACCCTCTGGGGGTGCAAAATGAAGCCAAGCACCCCTGCCCTCCAGCCGCTTCTGGACAGTGCCTGTCTCAAGGGAAGAGGTGTTACGTGGCAGGGTGTTAGGGAATTTAGGTACGGAGATGGGCTGCCTAAGGAGTGCACGGCCATCTGATGGATGGTCCTGAGGATGTGTGGAGAAGGGAGGATGGGTGGGTGAGGGCGCTGGAGACATGAGACCCTGAGGCAAGAGCACAGGAGCAGGGTGCAGCTCGCAACTGAGGTGCAGATGGCAATTTGAAGTGGCGAGGTTGGAGGTGAAGACGGAGGGAGGTATGGGAAAGGTGGAAGGCACACCAGAAGTTCTGTTCACCTTGAAAAAGAAGAATGAGAGTTTATTCAGAAGATGATAGGAAGCCACCAGCATAGTTTTTTAAAATTTCACTAGTGAAGTATAACATATGTAGTAAATTTACCTATTTTAAACAGTTCCATGAGCTTTGACAAAAGTCTATATGGAATAACCAGCACCACAGACCACTCACCATCTATCACCCAAAAGCTTCCTGCCACCCCTCACAGTCAACCTGCCTTTAGTCTGTTTCAGATAGAATAAAATGAGCAAATTTGTACTTAAGAAAGACTGCTGGGCCAGGCACAGGGGCTCACGCCTGTAATCCCAGCACTTTGGGAGTCCGAGGTGGGCGGATCACGAGGTCAGGAGATTAAGACCATCCTGGCGAACACTGAAACCCCGTCTCTACTAAAAATACAAAAAAATTAGCTGGGCGAGGTGGCGGGCACCTGCAGTCCCAGCTATTTGGGAAGCGGAGGCAGGAGAATGGTGTGAATCCAGGTGCAGAGCTTGCAGTGAGCAGAGATTGCGCCACTGCACTCCAGCCTGGGAAACAGAGCGAGACTCTGTCTCAAAAAAAAAAAAAAAAAAAAAAAAGATAAAAATAAAAATTAGCCAGGCAGAATGGCAGGGGCCTGCAGTCCCAGCTACTCGGGAGACTGAGGCAGGTGAATGGCGTGAACCCGGGAAGTGGAGCTTGCAGTGAGCAGAGATCGCGCCACCGCACTCCAGCCTGGGCGTCAGAGGGAGACTCTGTCTCAAAAAAAGAAGACTGCTCTGGCAGCAAGTTGGGACGTGGCCTGTGACAGAAAGAAATCAGAAACAGAAAGGGTGGTAAGGAAACCATGGAAATAGGATAAGCTT
Source organism: Piliocolobus tephrosceles (assembly GCF_002776525.5). Lineage (NCBI taxonomy): Eukaryota > Metazoa > Chordata > Mammalia > Primates > Cercopithecidae > Piliocolobus > Piliocolobus tephrosceles. Next base: position 123,096,282 of record NC_045446.1, read on the forward strand.
AAATAAGGTCAGAACTACAGAGATACAATGGTAAGAGAAAACCGGCAGCATCTTGTGGCAAGATATTATCAGAGTCTATATCCTTGGGGTCAAAGGCCTTCAGGGGCCAGGTGGGAAATACACATTGGCAATCCAGGCTAGGACAAAAACACAGGCCTGCAGAGGCCTGCGGCAGCCAAGGTCTGCCCCAAAGTCATTCAGATCCAAATTCTACACTTCCTGCCAACAAAAGCCTCAGCCTGGCACACCAGACTCCAGTCTGCAGGAGCACCATAAACTGTGGGAGAAAGAGGAGATGAAGAGCAGAAAGAAGAGATGACTGAGTGAGTTTTGAGAGTAAGTCAGAGACACCTGGAGCACGTCCTGGCAGCAGGGGGACCTGAGCTCAGGCTCATGAGAAATGCTGGAGCAGGAGACAGATTTGAGAATTGTCACCACCTGGCAAGAGTTAAAGCCACCAGGAAGAAAGACATCAGCACTAGAGCGTGGCACCAGGATTCCAGGGACAACAGGGAAGCCAGGAGACAGTGGGAAGAGTGGGACAGTCACTTGTGAAATGAGCTTAGGGGAGCTGCACACTCACTTGTGAAATGAACTTAGGGGAACTTCACACTCATGAAATGACCTTAGGGGAGCTGCACACTCACTTGTGACATGAGCTTGAGGGAGCTGCACACCCACTTGTGCGATGAGCTTAGGGGGAGGGGTGCACTCGTGAGGTGAACTTGGGGGAGCTGCACACTAATGAGACGAGTGCACACTCACTTGTGAGATGAGCTTGGGGGAGCAGCACATTCACTTATGAGATGAGCTGAGGGGGAGCTGCACACTTGTGAGATGAGCTTGGGGAGCAGCACACTCACTTGTGAGATAAGCTTAGGGGAGCAGCACACACTTATAAGATGAGCTGAGGGGGAGCAGCACACTCACTTGTGCGATGAGCTGAGGGAAGTGGCACACTCACCTGTGACATGAGCTTAAGGGGAGCAGCACACTCGTGACATTAGCTTAGGGGGAGCTGCACACTCACTTGTGACATGAGCTTAGGTGGAGGGGCGCACTCACTGGTCAGATGAGCTTGGAGGGAAGGGCGCACCCACTTGTGAGATAAGCTTTGGGGAAGGAGCACGCTTGTGAGATGAGCTTAGGGGAAGGGGTGCCCTCATTTGTGAGATGAGCTTCGGGGAACTGCACACTCACTTGTGAGATGAGCTTCTTCTGAGCTTCCTGCATGACTACATTTGCCAAGGCCATGTCATCTTCTTCCATAAGGAGGTCCTTGTCTGGTTTAGATCTCATTGCCAAAAGCTTGATCTCCTTTGAGCTGAGGACCTCGAATGTGTCTGAGAGTAACTCACTGGCATCCAGGTCCAGGGGTAGGATGCCATCAGCAAAGCACGCTGAGAGAGACGAGAGAGAGAGAGAGAGAAATGTGCGCTTCTGTGAAATGCTCTGGCCCAGGGAGGAGGTGTAATTTACACAACTGGGGGGCTGTCTGAGGCTGTCAGGGGGTCTTGCAAGGGTGTTCTGTCTGGGGCACAGCTGATGCCAGAGAAGAACAAGATGACAAGGGTCTTCCTGCAGTGCCAGGGTCTCCCTTACTAGAGGCCTGCTGGGCCATCATCAACAGAGCATTTCATTTGCTAACACACACATTTTCTCCCACACACACTGGGCTTACCCAAAATACTAAGGCAGATTTTGGAAGTGATGTTGAATCGCTGTTCATCTGTGAAGTGCTCTAGAAGAAATTTGTAGATTTTCATTCGTCTCTCTTTGTTTGACTTTCCCTTCAATGAAAACAGCCGCTTCTCTCTGTGGCAGAATAGGACAATTTTACTGCGTCACGTGGGCATGGGTGTAAGGGATTTAACACTGCATTTTAACTGCATCCTAAAAGCTGGATACCAAAGACTCACGTGCACTACAGAGATCCCAGTGCTCATCGCAGGCACTGCCCTTAGGAAGCAATTCTCACGACTGCATTTTCTTACGCCATCCTGCCAGGCCACAGTAAAGACCTGGAGCAGGGTCTGTGTCCAACCACTATATGCAAAGAGCCAAACCTTCCCCAGATTCCCCCGCTCTTACCCAGATACAAGGAGACAGCCTTAGCTGCTTCACTGACCTCTCTGACTGGGGGAACTTATTATACTTCTCATGCTTCTCATAGTTATTAAAGTGAAAAATACACTCGATGAAGTGTTGGAAGAACATGACAGGGTTCCTCTTCAGTAACAGGTGAGCCAGGCAAAACTCCCCGAAGCTGCAAAGGTGAGAGAAACAAAGAGGGAGACCCATTTGCTACACACCAACAGTCTCTGAATACACCAAGAACTCTGCTGAGCAGAAGAGAGCTGTACGTAAGCGCAGGGATTCAAAATCTATCCCAATAAACAGTTCCCTTGGATCCAAAGAAGACAGAAACTCCGCTCTTTGGTCTGTCCTTGCTCCACAGCTTACTTTCCAATTCAAGTGTGTTTTTTTCCACCAGGTTTCCTTTCAAAACTAGCAGAAGGTGTTGTTATCCAGCTGCAGTGCAAGCGGGGAAAGCAATCAACCAACTTAACCCCAAAGCCGCTTCTGCAATTAGAGGCCAGTGGTCTTACAGGACTGATGCAATGACAATGGTCATTCACCTCCCAACCTCAAGTTTGTTGCCCACAATTACGAACAAAAAACAATTTTAGTAACTGGAACTTTTTTCAAGAATAAGGATTCATGACAAGAGCTTCATAGTTTGGATCAGGAAGACAAGTTCCCTCTGCAAAGCAACTGACTCAATGCGCTTTGAAATCACCAGCAAGCCCTGGGCACTCTCCTTCCACCCATGCCCTCACCACATCCGTGCGATGCTGCACATGGGACACAGATACCACCAGGACCCCACCAAAAGGAAGATGTCCAATGCCAGATGTAAACAGGTAAAGTGTTTGACTACAGGCCACTGCAGAGTTTCTGTTCATCACGAAAGTAGGTGACAGAATGCCAAAGCACTGATTTTTGCTCAGGGGTTAAACTAACATGGTGCAGGGCTCACCGTGATCCACTCACACTGTCAAGGCCAGTGTTTTAATTTAATTTCAGAGCTCAAATGCAATTTCCGCCCACACAGGAGCACCAGTCAGCTCTCCCTGGGAGAGGAGCAGCATCAAAGACTGTCCGAACAGCAGACACTGGCTTTGGAGGGCACTGGGACTGTGCAGGAGACTGACCTCTCCTTTCCCCAGTGGTGCTCCTTATGCCAAAATTCAAATCAGTTTGTGTTCACAGCACACATACCAATTAAAAATCAGAGAAGGCAGATGAGAAATCATGATGGAAGTAAGCCTAGATAAAAATTCCACTGTAGATAATTACACCTTGACTATTCACCTAGGAAATAAGGGAGCAGCTTGACCCAGAAATATGAAAACAAAATAAATAAAACTGTATTAATAATGAGAATTCCATGAGGCAAAATTCAATTAAGGATAACTAGAAGCACCTGTCTGATCTAAGAGTAGTCAGTTATGTTTTGTACAAATTATGTTGTTTAATGACCCATGTTTGAAAGGCAAAGGTCATAGCATCAGATGAAGTTCTTTCTAAACATGGGTTACTTTGGTAAACCATCTGTGACAGGAATGAAAAAACCACTGAACAAACAAGAATTTATCTTCTGTGGCATTTCATTATAGTTAATCCACTCTGGCATGGCAGTTTCTACATTATGCAAACTTCCTCCTCAGAAATGAAGTCACATATACGAAAATGTAAAGCCAGATAGAATCAGCAAATCTTCCACAAGAAGAGGGTGCACTCTGAGTTTTGACTTGATGTCAACGCCAATCGACTCAGTTTAGGTCAAAAATACATGTGGGTGGAGGTGACCAACAGGCAAGATACTGTGGAGTTTAAGCCCTAGTGAAAAACTTGCTGAACCATCTATACAAATAAATTCCATAGCAACATAAAACCATGCCAGGATTCACACGCTCAGGGCTGATAATGTAGTCACAGAGCTTTCCAGCGAGAGAAACTGGAAGCCACAGCCAATGTGTGATATCCACAACTCATCTTGGCTGCTGTATTCACTGGGACTTTATTAAAATGGCAAGTTTCAGCCTTGATTAGATTAAGATGCACAGATCCTGCAAGCTTCCTAACTGGAGAAGAGGGACTATTTTGTTTCCTGTTTGTCTGCTGAAAAGTTAGGAGAAATTAACATTACAAGTAATGCTTCCTAGAACATTCCTTTAGAGTGACAAGAGAGAGCACTCTCCAGATACGTGGATTAGGAAACCTCCAAGACTCTCAACAAATCTTAGTAAGCTGGGAGCTCGGTCAGCATCCTCTCCCCAGCCCCTCAGGACAACCACTAAGAACACACATACCCACACCAACAACTCAGGGATGTGGTCTAGGGATTTCACACAGCACGGGCTGCATGAATTATATGGAACACAAAGGGAAGACCAGCTAAATCTGAGTGATTACCTTATTACAGCCTTGTAAAAAGAAGTTATTACTCTCTTACTAAGAATCAAAATCCAGGATATTCAAACAGCCCAAAAGGCCACAAGGTAACGGCCATGTGTCCACTTCTGTTTTCAGCTTTAGTAGGAAACATAAAAATCTGACTTCACATTTCTTCATGAGCTGAATGCCATTCTGAAGCAGGGTGTCTGCTCAATAAAGGCAGACTCATGAGTTCATGCTGAACTCATGTTCCTGACCTGGCCTACAACACGTGTCTATCTCAGGTTAGGACCGGGGCTCAGACCCATTTGTACCAGAATTCTACTTGAGGCTTGAAGCAGTATTTCCTACACCCTAGTTCTCCCTGGCCACCACCCCAAATCCAAGCGCCTATGATGGTCTGTCTAGACCCTGGTCATCCCTGCGTTGCTGCTTCCTTCCTCCATGTACTCTACACTCCAGGTTCCACAGTGAATCAGGCCCTACCCTCCACAGCCGACTCTCAGGGCACTCCCTATGCTTCCTCTTCATAAACGTGGGCTGGCTGTCCTCCAAGCACACCAGTTCTCTCTCAGCCCTCCCAAAGGGAGGCTGCTTCATCCCTCAGTCAGAGGATGAGGAGCACATTTCCCAGACGTCCAGTGCCTTCCTGCCTTCACCCACCCAATGTTCACCCACCCAATGTTCACCACATGTCTGCTTGGTTTCAGTTCCTTTTCAGGTGCTAGGGATGGGGAATAACAACCAAATTCATGCCCCTCAGGAAGCCTATACATAGCGTGAGGACCAAATAGTGCGTTGCCAAAAGTGCTCTGACACTGGAAGACAGCTAGAAGTGGGTCCAGTGAAGTGCAGGGAGCGTGGCCTGGCTGCTGGTTAAGACACACACAGGCTGCTGCGGCACCTGCAGACGGCCTCCACCTCCGCCTCCCTGTAGTGCTCCCGCCATCTGCCGTTTGTGCTCTCTGCTACCTGGTTCTCAGTCTTCCTCTCCATTCCAAATCCCCGTAGAACTCCCCATGCAGATGAGCTACTGAATGCCCCAACTTTCTGCTTTCCTGACTTCACTGCTTCCAGTGAGCACCCCACCTGGACCCTGGGTCACCAGTGCAGCCACGCCCTGGACCCTGTTGCCACACTGGAGATCAAAGAGTCCACTCGTGACTGCCCTGCTGGTCCTTCCAGTTATCTGGCTCCCGACTCCCTCCCCGCATTCCGCCCGTTCCATGGCTTCACTAAGCCCTCCAGTCGAGTGCTTGCTTCCTTTTCTCCCAAACCAGGCCGTCCTTGTTGTTGCCCCTTTTCTATCTCAATGGCCCATTATTTGAGTCACTGTCCTGCCTGGAGCTTCTGGCCCTGCCTCTCTGTACTCCTGTGGCAGTGCCCAGTTAAACTGAAATAACCTGCTTATTACTTGACTGTCGCCCTGTGATTACAAAGCCACCAGCTATTGGGCAGACAGGAAAACAGATCATAGAATTTTGTAGCCTCCAAATTTGGGGTTTATATGAGCAATTAAAAATGTCATACAGGCCGGGGTGGTGGCTCATGCCTAATCCCAGCACTTTGGGAGGCTGAGGCGAGAAGATTGTTTGAGCTCAGGAGCAACACAGTGAAAACCTAACTCTACAAAAAATAAAAAATTAGCTAAGGATGAAGTGGGAGGGCCACGTGAACGTGGGAGACTGAGGCTGTAGTGAGCCATGATTGCTCCATTGCACTCCAGCCTGGGCATAGCCTTTGGCCTAAAAATCAAAAGTCAGGCACAGAAAGATATATATATATATACCACATATTCTCACTCATATGCAAGAGTTTAAAAAAGGTAGGGTCATAGAAGCAGAGAGTAGAACTGTGGTTATTAGAAGCTGGGAAGGGGACGGAAAGGCTGGTTAACAAATACAAAATTACAGGAGGAGTGTGTTAAAATGCTCAACAGCACCGTAGGGCGAATACAGTTAACAATAATGTACTGTCTATTTTCAAAGAGCTAGGAGAGAGGATTTTGAAAGTTCCCAACACAAAGAAATGATAAATGTTTGAGGTGCTGGTTATGCTAATTACCCCGATTTGATCATTACATGTTCTATACATGTATCAAAATACCACTCTCTATCCCATAAATATGTATAATTATTACACGTCAAATAAAAATAAAAGGAAAAATTTCAGAGAACAGACTAACTTAAATTATAGTTAGCAAATGTAGTCATCAGCTTTTCAAAGCTGAAAATCATGAAAATCTAATTTGAACCATGGTTTCAACAAACCCAGAATGCAGACATAAAAGGGAAAGATTAACGAGGAAGTATTAAAACGCTAGAAGAGGCCCTGGTAATCTTACTACACCATAAAGTATATCTATGCTTTTCATTTGATTGATGATCTGAACACCCATATGTACAAATCCTGCATATAGTTTACTCATTGATTAATGCTCTTTTTCACATACACGTACAGGAGCTAACAACAGTGGGGAAAAATGAGGAAGTGCAGGTTAAGTAGCTGATTTTACCTCCCAGGTGCATCACCTGAAAGCATTCCCAGCCTGTCTGATGACACCTTCTCCTGGGCCATGCACTGTGTCGAAAGCCCTCAGAGTCAGTACAGTGGACACGCTGTAAAGGTGAGAGGGTGTGCGAAGCTATCTAAAAAAGAGGCGACAGCCTTAACTTTTTGCTTCTGGCTCTAGACAGCAGTAAGCAGAATGTTAGTTTGACTGGTTTGTTATGTGAAATGTTCCCCCTCCTTGGAAAATTACACCTAAAGAAAACTGAGCAGAAACTTCCACGGAACTCAGACTAAATTATTGGTAGCTATATTGAGATCCAGAGGGACCCACTGTTACCAGCCATTTATAGTGAATGAGCTCTATAAAGGCCTCTTCCCTGCTGCGGGGCTTTTGCCATGGCATTCAACCTTCTACTTTCCAACTGCAGACTTGCTTTAAAAAGATTTAGTTACAACAAACTCTAAGGTAGCAAATTCTATCAGGCCATTTCTCAGCCCCTTGAAAATAAATCTTTAAAAAAATGATGCAATGATAGAAATTAATAATTACCAAAGTCACTCTCCCACGCCATACAAGTCTGAAGAACTGCCCATTTCCAAGGAGTCTTGTCATCTGTACACTTGATTCCACACTGTGCAATTTCATCTTAATTCCTAGTTTCTTCCTTAAAATTTCTGCACTTAAAAGTCTCAGCTCTTTATCAAAATTAACTTTCTTTTTGCCTAGAAATTAACAGTGAATTTCTAGTGACTGCTCCTCTATACAGTGTAATACAACAAGCATATGATATTCTTCATGCTCCTTCAAGAACAGCAAACTGTCAGCAAGTGCAGTCAGTGCTGAGATGATCCAATGATGAATCTAACCATTTTCTTTTAAACTTGTGTGCAAAATAAAGGTTTGTTATGTTGCTTAGTATCTTAAAAACCTGCTAATTTTTCTGGCACCCACCGAAAGCTCACTAAATCCTACTTAACCCTAAACCAATCTGAAAAAAAAAAAGAAGTCCAGCATACATCAGAAATGAGGTAAACTGTTCAGTTGTCTAACGTGAGGGAAAGATTTACCTGGCAATGTCTGGGTGTGAATCTATCAGAGTGCTGACAAATCGAAAGAACAGGGAGCCCTTCCATTTCACAAATTCCTCCTGTACAGAGAAAAGCCAGCACGTTTCAGAGTATGTCATCATGGGCAAGCCTCATTGTTCTCAGCTACACTCCCCCCACCACGCGGTCTGTCCCCAGCACACTGGCTCAGTGCACAGGCACACACTTCCAAATCGTTGGAATATAGTGCGGAGAAGTATATGCACAGAACATCACCCTTCTACCACAGGAGAAAAATGACTCAAAGCACATGGCATTAGAGGGATGGTGCCACCCTCTATATAATATAAATACAGTTCGTAATATATGAAAAGATGAGCATACAGAACACACCAGGGCAGACATACAACCTAAGTGAAAGGCCTTCCCTTCAAAAATCAAGTATTATGTTCTCCCCATTATAGGCCAAACACAGACCCTCAAAGTGTATAAAAATATCTAATGCTCTGAAGAGCTCTATAGTTCACTACGTTCTTCTGCATACGGAAACATCCCACTAGACTCGCAGAGCCCAGCGCAAACACCATGATCCCCATTTTACGAAGGAAGAAGTTAGATCTCAGAAATGTGGACTTGTCCAAGTTAAAAAAGAATAACAGAATTCAAACTAGAACTACCTGTCCACTGAATGTGCTTTTCTCTACATGGTACTTACTTTCAAAATGAAACTTCACACTGCTTGACAGGATGTCTGAACAAAGTCCCAAAACGAACATTCACAAGTAACACTGTTTATAAGAGGTTGTGCTGAACATCAGAAGAGTAATACTCCAGACCAGAGATGAGACAACTATTTTTGGATTCTACTACAAAGCAAGTACATTTCCTATGCTACTCAAATATTCCCTTAAATCAGAAGCGACGGTGGAGGGGAAAGGACAGGTTGAACCCTCCTACGCACCTGCAAGAGATTAGTAAGCAAGATGAGTGTCTGCTTCCGGATGAATGGGTCAGAATCCTTCAGACACATGGAGATGTTGGGAATATACTTGTCCACCATGATGGTGTAGCGAATGCAAAGATCGCACATCACAATGATGACGTTGTTGCGGACAGCCACGTCCTCACACACCTCGAGCTCTCGCACCAGGGCTGGGATGCTCTTCTTTGCCAGATCCTCATGCTGTAAGCACAGCTTACCTGGCACAGAAGACAGGAAGATGCCTCAACTGTATTCTAAATCCTAATTCCATTCCTGAATTTTCTCCAGATACATCTTGCTAATGGCTTCTATTTAATCAAAGTTAAAACATCATGCCCACAATCACAAACAACAAAAAACTAAAGGCAGACAGACCCATCTTGAATATTTGAATAAAAATACCTTAAGGAGAAATAAACTCCCCCAGGAGTTACATACTATGGGATGTTCCTTTACACTAATAAAATCATCTTCCTTTTAAAGTCAACATTTGAATTTCGCAGTTATCCACTTACCTGGAGAATGATCAGCAAAGCCTGAGAGATGAAACATTTTACTCCTGATTATACATATCCTCTACACATGCTAAATAGCCCATGCTGAATTTGAAGTCTGAGCTAGGTAAATAGGAAAGAATGCATGTCCCCTTTCTTTCTTGTTCACAGTTGAAAAGCCTGCTGAGTTTTGTTTGTAGGTTTCTTTTGTGCCTGGGAAATGTTTCACAATTCTTACGTATTTGAAAATTAATATTACAAAAAAATTAATAACTTATGTAGCATGAAATATGCACTCACACTAAAGGGAAAAAAAAATTCCCAGCATACAGGTCAGTGTTTTCAAGATTAAAAATAGTTTGAGTTCATGGAGAAATATGTAAATAGTCATCTACCCAGTTCTGGAAAGTATTAAAGAAACCATTTCCTTTTATGGAAAATTTATTTCTTCATTTCCAGAACTCAGTGCAGCGTCTGGCACAGTTCTTGATGAATAGACTTCGTGGTGCTGCATTATGAGTATAAAAAAATGGCAGGAGTATTAAAGTCAAGTGAAGGTATTGAAAAAAATTACAGAAACAGGGATAATTGTAATAAATTAACATAACCGTACCAAAAAGCAAAAGCTCCTTCTAGACCCTCTAGAGAGTACCTGAGCCTTACCGTCTCGGGGCGTTGTCAGCCTGAGGGCTCTCATGACCAGCGTGTGGTTAGGCAGAGCTCAGCACTCAGATCAGAGTCACCTCTAGGAACCATATGGCCAAGAGCAGACACAGACAGGCTCGGCAGCCCCTGACACACTCCCATGGCTGGGCTTACTTAAGACAACAGCTACACAGAGAACTTGATGTCAAGCCCTATTCTCCCACGTTTTTCTTACCTAAGGTAATGATAGCATGTGCTCTAATCACAGAGGGCATGACAGAACCTCTGACCTGGGAGGGTGGCTGAGATGCTGGGGCATCACTGCTGCCTTGAGATGATGGTACTGCAAGGAAGGGAGAGAAAGTCACTGACAGAACCTTGAACCGGCATGCATGGTACAGAGTATGATTTCAAATGCCTTACAATGGTCAGCATCAGCAGACGAAGCCAGGACGGACTGAATCAGAAGGAAGATGCGCTTCTCCACCCTGGCTGGACACAGCTGGGCTATATCCCCTAATGTAAAAATGTACTTCACCTACAAAGATAATTGGTTTTACAGTAAAAATAAGGCAAAAGAAAAGTGAACTCTAGCTAGATTAAGGACATGTCAATGGAGTATATTTCCTTTATCCCCCAAATTTAAAACAGTGTTACTATTTTTTTGTTTCATAAAAATACCTGGCTATTGTAAAAACTTAAGTCACTATATAATGAAACTTATCCAAAATTAGGGCAACCATATAATTTTATCACCTAAATCTAGACAAATCTGCAAGTAAAAGGGGGTCCTATTAATAATTATATTGTGAAAAACAGGTGTACACCAGGGTTATTTTGGGTAAACTGGGATACAGAATCACCTACCTATAACCCTACCACCCAGATACATCATTATTGTTTTTGTGTATAACTTTTTCAAAGTATTTCTGTAGTCACATGGCTTTATGTTTACTTTTCTTATACACTTACCAATTAGAGTATTTTGAAGTCTGCAATGATTACTTTGAATATTAGGCATCATTTCATGTCAAGAGATATGACACATATCTTTAATGACTACATAAGTATGCCATTTTAAAACTAGGACTGTCATCATAACTTACTGCACTACTTCAGTATTAACGAACACTGATGCTGTTTCGCTTTGCTGATGTTTCGATCTGCTCTGGTCAACACCTGTGTATCCTTAGACACTGTTCTCTTTCCTCAGAAGTAAAAGGCAGGGTAAAGAGTGTGTTACGCTATTTCACATTCTGAAACATATTTTCAAGTTGCCCTCCAGATTATTTTTCCATGTAGACCCCATTCAAAACCTACTTCCGGCTGCCATGCTGTTTATTCATAACATTCAGTTTAACAACTAAGTAACACTATTCTCTTTTAATTTACGCCCCAAATGGAAGGATGATGCTGAATAGTAAAATGTCAAATAAAAGCTTATACTAGGTAAGAAAGCCAATAACAAAGTATATGAGTTTAAAAGAATCTTGAAATACTGTTATCTCTTCATTAAAAAATATTTAAATTCTATTTAAAGACGCAAGAATGAAACTATGTATATAGGGCAAAACCTCTTCATATATATTTTGACTGAAGAGTAGATTTTGATGACACGGTTAACAGTTGAAGAACATGTGGGGGAGGGGGTGGGGACAGGACTCACTAACCATAGTAAGCATCTTTCTTAGCGTGGGCAGGAGTGAGAAGAGCAAGACCCTCCGGAAACCCTGGGCCAAGCCTGTGCCACACTCCCTGGCCCTCTAACCTAAAGCATCCAGTTCCCATACTGAGGCCTTCTGTTACTGAACACGTGCCTCAGGCGCAACGGTCTTCACTTTTAACAAATCTACATTTGGTCTGTGATCACTGGGAATTAGGAGAGCTAGGCCAACAAGCAGAAACTGAACACAGAAAAGATGTGCTCTACTAATTTAAATACATGAGAAAAACGGCCAGTTTTGGTTAAATGATGACCTGTACTGAATGGCATCAAAAAGCAGCTCATTATTTTCTTTACTGGACAGAGTCAGATGTTGGAACCAGAATTACTGCCATACATCTTGTCCCCAGTCAGCCACTGAAATCAGCCAACTGTCCCGTCCTGGCTCACAGGAATCTCTTGCACTGTTTACAGTTTCTAAAGCAGGGGTGCCATGGAAAACAATCTTGGGGCTCCAAGGTCATCTGTGTTTTGAATTGTCAAATCTTTATTTCAGTCATTACTTTGCAATTGCTCAGCACTATTCCCCAGTTCTACTGTCTGCTGTTCAAACTGCTCAGAAGACATGTTAAATTTTTTAAAAAGCAAACACACAAACCGAAAAGAGTATACTCACATTATTATTTCTTACCTTATATTTCTAAGCTTGACTATACCAACCTTACAACACACAGTGTTTTCCCTACTGAAATCAGGCTTCTCATAAGATTGAACTAGATGAAGTATATACCATTGACTTTCCCCCCCGATAATAAGTATATAAGAAACAAATGAATAGGTTATCAAAAAATATCTTCTAAAAAGAGAGAGTAAGCTCTAGGCTAAGACAGCCCTTTTGTTAAAAGCATTTAAAGTGTACATTACAAAGTCATCTTTAACAAAACCTCCCTGATAAAATGGAAGCATAAAGAATGTTTAGGAAAAGCTGTCACTTACCAGCAGGTCTTCGTCCACATTCCCTGTTCCATTCTCCTTCAGAACGATGTTGGAGAGGCGGTGCTCACAGGTGGAGAGGACATCCCCACACACCTGCTTCAGCAATTCCTACGGCAAGTCAAAAGTCATCTCTGAAGGGGCCCGCCCATCTCCCAGACGACCCATGAAACACCATGTTCTCAGAAGAAACTGATCTTCAAATGGATAGGCTGTAGGGGTGCTTTCTGTCCTTCCTCTTTCCCACAAGTTGTCCAAAGCCACAATGACATGCATTCAGAAATCTAGCCATGAGTTCTGGCTCAGTGGAATTCATAAACAGTGTATATATCATCTTTCTTTCTACATTTGCCCTATAAGAGCAAAAGGCCAAATATTTACAATGACCCCAAGCGGTAATTTATAAGAGATCTATAATAGTAGTGCTCCTCCAAAAATACAGAAATAAGTTGTAGTTTTGCTGGCATATACAGATGGTGAATTAATTACTGTGATAAACATTTTTTAAAGACATAAAATAAGGAGTTGCTATTCTTCTGAAATTTATTCATTAGGGACAAGTTTTCCGTGTCTCACAATAACTTCAAGGGGTCACCTCTAGTGCACACTGGACTGTTCCTCTATGTGAAGGGAGAGAGAGCTCCCAACCACATTCTAGATTCTTGGACCTCATTTTCTGTAGGAAACCATTCCAAAACACCCAGGTTGAGCTAAGTGCTCCATCCCCTTGCTTCTATGTTACCCGATGCCGATTTTTATTTTAGGAGTGATTACCTTATGCTGAAATTATCTGCTGATGTGCATACACCCACCCTACTCCTCTGCAGTGCCTTAGGAAGGGACCTGTGTTAACCATTATTCATTGTCTAGCAGTCCACAGCCTGGCACTATGAGCAATGCTTTTAGCCTGACTTGCCCTAATGTGTCTTGAAACTATTGCCTTTATTACTTTTTAAATAACTACTACACTTAAAATTTTAACAGATTGCACAACCTGGACCACAACATTGGCCCACAGAGTTTCTGCAATTCTTATGCTTGATCCCGATGAGGCTAGAACCTGGGTAGTATGACTAGTAAGTTTCGGTATCACAGAATCTGGGAAAGCCGACAAGACCACCCAATCCTGGCATTCTCTCCACATGGCAGCTTGTTCCAAGTTCTTGTCCAGCTTCTCCTGAATACCTCTAACAACAAGGGACATGCTCTGGGACAAGCCCTCCATTTTAGGCAGACCTCAGTAAGTTTTCTCTTCAGTCACCAAAATTTATAATTTCCATTCATTGGTCCAGATAGGTTGTCTGGGAATACCAAATAAATCCAATTCTTCTATTTGAAAGTCCTTCATAAATTTGAATTTAGCTAGGCAGCCTCCCATCCCCAACCCCTCCCTTCTCCATGCTAAAGACTCCAGGCCTTCTGCAGTCCTTACACAACGTGCTTTGTGATGCCCTCATTTAGCTGCTCTCCTCTAGTTACATTCAATTTCATCAACACTTTGTAAATTTGTCACTGACACTGAATTACAGAATGTGTCCACTTAGATTTAGCCAGGACACAGGACCACTGCTCCTCTTGTTCTAGACACTTTCTACTAATACAGTCCAAGATCTCATCGATTTTTTAATGACAGCCACAAAACACATAACAAAAATGCCCAAAGACAAAGACAACAGTCCTTTCACATACACTGCTGCTGAGCTGTATCTTTGGGTAATCTGTTGCTCTCAGTAAAATAAATGATATTCACTTACAGAGAAAAGAAAAGGAGAAGTGTGTTTAGAGGAAACAAGTGGGTCACATGGATTGAAAATATCCTAACATTCCAGAAAATCTCAGGGCCTTGCTCCTCTGTCAACCACCAAGTGAAGCTGTGTCAGCAGATGAAAACCGTGGCAGTCTTTGCTAATGCAGTAGTAACCCCACCTGTTTCCAGCTCTCAGTGTCTAACCTGAAGACAGTTCCTTGCCTTCCTCATAGGCTCTCATGACAATGTAACCACCGTCCTAATGGCCCTGGGCCAGCAGCAAGCGGCAGGTGACTTCCTAGGCCCTGACTGCGCGCTGTACACATGATTCTTTTTCCAACCAGTGCTGGTGAAAAGAAAATTAGGAAAAAGTCAGAGGCCTTAGTTCTAGTCCCAGCTCTGCCGGTAGTAAGTTGTGTACCACTGAGCCTGGAAGACTTGCAGTTTCATAATCTCTTACGTAAATTCCTCCCTGATCACTCTTTCCTCAGTCTTACCATGCCTGTAATCCTAGCACTTTGGGAGGCTGAAGCAGGCGATCACTTGAGATCAGGAGTTTCAGACCAGTCTGGCCAGCATGGTAAAACCCTGTCTCTACTAAAAATACAAAAATTAGCTGGGCCTGATGGCATGTGCCTGTAATCCCAGCTACTCAGGAGGCTGAGGCACAAGACTTGCTCGAACCCAGGAGGCGGAGGTTATGATGAGCTGAGATTGAGCCACTGTACTCCAGCCCGGGCGACAGAGCGAGACTCCGCCTCAAAAAAAAAATAAATAAATAAAAATAAAATAAAAATAAAAAATAAAAAATAAAAGTTTTTCATATAATTTCTTGGGTCTTGAGAAAAAGGGTTAGAAAAATCAAATAATGCAAGTATCCCTTTCACCAATAAAAGAGCCTAAAGATAGATACCAGAAAAACACCAGACATTATTTCATAAGAAATAGGTCAACAGTCTTAAGTCCCAAGCAAAAAAGTTACACTCATTGTTTTAATTGATCTGTCAGAAGTAGAAAATGTAACATCTTAAGGAAGGGTTTTCTCTTAGGAACTTGGTCAAGAAAAGGAAGCATAGGAAGGTAGGTGGGGAGATCAGCTGAAGCCATCATCTTCTTTTATTCTGGAAAACTTAAATATATTCCAGCAATTATTTAACTTTTGTTTTCTGTAGCCATTATTAATAACCCCAGCTCTAAATTTTTTCGTTAGGATTGGTACTAAGAGTGTATCTCCTGATAAAAACGGAATAAATATATGGTAATAAAATGATTTCTTCAGAGTTAACTGGTATGCATACCTTTTAAGGAGTCAAAGTAACTCTCTGCCTCATATAAATCGCAGATTTGGATTTGTGTTTATGCATATATAAAAACATTAGCTGCGGGCTGTAGGCAACTTTGGGGACATGACACCAACAAGAGATATTTGAGGAGTGCAACCTCATAGTAACAGGACAGGCATGTCCAAGATTACGATTTATCAAAAGGTCAGAAAACTGTTCTGGAGGGAACTTCCTGCTTAAGTGGAAAATTGCCTATAAATGTTCTTGGAATGAGAGTGGAAGTCAAGGAGAAAGATAGCCTTGCAGAATTCTCACCAGGAAATGACAGACAATCAACAGGAGTGCCTACCTAAAGACACCTGTCCCTGCCATCAAGGTGGTGATCATCTAAGAGAGTCATTTCTCTTCAGCAGCTAACTCTTCTTGGGGAATGTCAATTGCCAGTTATGTAAACCTTGCCTTGTTGCGGCAATAGCTGCTGGGGACATCCTTACATGTCCTCTTATTTACAGAACATGCTCCTCAAATTTCAAAACACATACAGTAACACCCTAAGCACAAACAAGTCAGAAACGTATCAGGGAAAGTCTGGCCATACCTGCTCCTCTGCTGGTGTCTCTGCAGATGCTCTACAAAGCCTCTGCAAAGCGTCAACAGCTGAACTGATCACCTCTAGAGACCACTGAAATCCATTCAGCTTACGCTTGACAGCATCTGTGAAGGAAGTCAAAACCCCTGAAGTTCAACTGCTTAAATATATTCAGGTATACACACACACACACACACACACACACACACACACACACACACCTGAAATGAACAGCAACACACTTTCAAGTAAGATTCTCCAGCAGACACTCACCAGTCACTTTGTCCCGGGTGCTCTTAGGAAGATGCTTTGCAATATGCCCAATCACACATAGAATATGTCCTAAGGTGTTTGAATTGGGATTCTGCTGACTAGAGAAAGGGCAGGAGAAATATCAAGGGAGAAGCAAGTTAAACACTGCTGCCAACAAAGGCCTTTCTTCTGGATTATCAACCCTGGAGGAAGCAGCATAGGTAGCATGGCTTAGGCGTCAAGCTGTGGGAACATCAAGGCACTTACTGTACTTGGACAAAGGGGAAATGGGTTAAACATGATTCTTATTTTTTCATGCTTGTTTTTATACCAGGTTTCAAACAGAAGGTCTCTGTACATGAATAGCTATGAAAAAGGCCCACTTCCTTAAGCCTTGGGCTTTGTTTCTAAGACTCTTCAGTATCATTAGTGGTCAAATCAGAAGATACAAACCTGCTGATTTTCTCCCAGGACTGTATTATTCTGCTGTAGTCCAGCCTGGGTGAGGAGCCAGCAATCTTGGAAAGCAGCATCCAGGCAGGTGCCGAATGGTCCGTGCCAGTGTGAGATATTATATTGTTTATAAAAGTGGATGAGAATTTTTCTTTCTTGGACCAGATATGAAAAGCCTTATTTAAATATCGGCTAGAAAAAAAAAAAAGATAGAAAAGCAGAATTGCACCTGTAAATATACAAAACAACTCAGATCAGCACCTCACGGAAAGGGTATCAACTTCTGCTGCTCCAGGACTCATGTGGCACATGAAACTTTCACAGACTTTCCTAATTAGTGGCATGTCTGATATCAAACTAGGTATCTTTTAAATTTTTATTATTCTATAATCAGTTATATTCATTTTTCCCCTCATAAAATATTTCTTAAAGCAAAGAATAAAATTTCACAATTCATTTGAGACTCTTCTCCTCCTCTCCTCCAAAATGTCTACATAACTGCATGGGGCCAGTTACAGATACATTCAGAGCTCATACAGTTATAGTGACAAAAATTAGTAACATTGTCCTTTTTTCAATGGAAGGATTGTAAATGACAACCTAACAATTAAATATGATGATGTGAAATGAGCTGAAATATGCAATAACTTAATACCACTCAGAAATAGATATTTCAAACAGTGCTTCTGATGTACTAAAGTGTTTGTGTTATACTACTATTTTTTGAGACAGAGTCACACTATTTTTGAGATCCAGTCAAAAGCTGGATCACAGTAGTATGATCACAGCTCTCTGCGTAGCTTCCACCTCCTGGGTTCAATCAATCCTCTTCCCTCAGCCTCCAGAGTAGCTGAGACTACAGGCATGGTCACCATACCTGGCTAACCTTTCTCCTTCTTTCTTTCCCTCTTTCTCTCTTTCTTTTCTATCTCTCTTTCTTTCGAGACAGGGTCTCGCTATGTTGCCTAGACTGGTCTTGAACTTCTGGGCTCAAGCCATCCTCCTGTCTTGGCCTTCCAAAGTACTGAGATTATAGTTGTGAGCCACTGTGCCTGGCCGTCACTGATGTTTTAGAACTATCTCTTATTTTACTTCTTCCCATGTCACTGAATGGGATCATATGACTCATGAGACAATGCCATATTATATATTTAAATGAAGAGAAAAATACGCTTCTTCCCTTGATTAATTTTTCTTAAGACTTCTGTGAAAACACATACACATACATACACACATGCAAACATCGGGAATTCCTCATTAAATTGTTTTTAAAAGGGAAATTCTCAGAGCATACAGAACAAGGTAACTATAACAAAATAAACACATCTATATACCATAATAAGCATATGCATATAAATGAAGTTTTGTTAATATACCAGCTATTAAAAATCCATCCACAGATGTCGAATCTTACTACAGTTAGCTTACAACATGATTTATGTCTGACTTATGTCCAAATACCACAAGATACAAGCAATGAACAAATATTTTAAAATTCATTTTAAAATAATTATATAAAATATTAAGTAATGTTCATTATATGTAGCCAACAGAATGGGGAAAAAATTCTCTGAACTTGCAGAGTTCAGAAAACTTGCAGAAATCTTAAACTTGGCTCCTCTTTGGCAACTCCCAGCCCTCCACTCCCACCCAGCCTCCCAGCCCAGCTGAGGGCCACAGCCATTCCCCACCTGGGCAGACTGTGACCCAACACACTAACCTCTAATCTTGGTACCAAAACCAACGGCCATGCTTCAGGCCCATCTCCATGGCCTCCACCAGAGGTTACTGGCTACTGCTTTTGCACTGAGACTCTGGTCCACCAGCTGGATCTCTTTTCATCTCCTTTAACTAATTCCTGTCTTCTAATAACTAATTGCTGATTTGAAAAGCTCTATTCTTAGTCCTCTTATCTCCAACCTAACTCTGGGTGACCTCATGCATTACCAAGAGCTCCCAACTGCGATGTGATAAAGCATTCCAAGTCGAAGCTGGGCTTCCATCTCCAGCACTTCCTCCGTCCTCGACCTGCCTGACCTCTGCTCTCCACACCTATTGATCTAGGCATTTTCCTGAGATTCGGTAGAGCCTTCTGGGCTGAGCTTTCGCATGACTATGTCCTTCCTGGCAACCCTCACTATTCTGGCTGCTTAATTCCTACACACTCGCAAATATTCTGCCCATGCCACTACTTCTGGGAAGCCAGCCTAAGCTAGAAGAAGAAAGAAGAAGGACAGGAAGAGGAAAAAGAGGAAGAAATAATCACCAAAATGCCATGTGCCCTTCCTCTGTTCTCCTGTAGCTCCCTTTCCACTAAAATTGTGACTTGCTTTTGTCTATTTAACCAGACCAACTGGAGTAGAGGAAGTGCACTGAACTATTCTGTGAATCTCCAGCACTTAGAACCAGTCCTGGAAAATGAAGTCCTCAAAATATGTTTGTTCAATTGAATCAACTATTTCCTCTTCCAATTCCTCCAAACCTCAGGCTCAGCTTTCATCACCTCTACCACTCCCTCCTATAGGGCCTTTACAGAGGTGATGAAGTTAAAACGTGGCTGTTAGGGTGGGCCCTAACCCAAGTTCAACGTGAGAAAAGCAGCCAGCTTCCTGGATCAAGTGGGGACTTGGAGAACTTTTCTGTCTAGCTAGAGGATTGGAAACGTACCAAACAGCACTCTGTGTCTAGCTAAAGGATTGTAAATGCACCTATCAACACTCTGTAAAAATGTACCAATCAGCACTCTGTGTCTAGCTAAAGGATTATAAATGCACCAATCAGCACTCTGTAAAAACACACCAATCAGCACTCTGTCTAGCTAAAGGATTGTAAACGCACCATTCAGCACTCTGTAAAAATGTACCGATCAGCATGCTGTGTCTAGCTAAAGGATTGTAAATGCACCAATCAGCACTCTGTAAAAACGCACCAATCAGCACTCTGTGTCTAGCTAAAGGATTGTAAACGCACCAATCAGCATGCTGTGTCTAGCTAAAGGATTGTAAATGCACCAGTCAGCACTCTGTAAAATGGACCAATCAGCACTCCGTAAAATGGACCAATCAGCAGGACATAGGCGGGACCAAATGAGGGAATAAAAGCTGGCCACCCGAGCCAGCAGCAGCAACCTGCTTGGGTCACCTTCCATGCTGTGGAAGCTTGGTTCTTTCGCTCTTCACAATAAATCTTGCTGCTGCTCACTCTTTGGGTCTGCACGGCCTTTATTAGCTGTAACACTCAACGCGAGGGTATGCGGCTCCATTCCTGAAGTTAGTGAGATCACAAACCCACCAGGAGGAACAAACAACTCTGGACATGCCACCTTTAAGAGCTGTAACACTCACTGCGAAGGTCTGCGGCCTCACTCCTGAAGTCAGCGAGACCACGAACCCACCAAAAGGAAGAAATTCCAGGCACATCTGAACATCTGAAGGAACAAACTCAGAACATACCATCTTTAAGAGCTGTAACACTCACCGTGAAGGTTCGCGGCTTTATTCTTGAAGTCAGTGAGACCAAGAACCCACCAAAAGGAATAAATCCCAGACACAAAAGGTGTCCTTGTAAGAAGAAATGCCGACACAGAATGAGACACCAGGGATGTGTGTGAGGACACAGCCAAGGAGAGAGGCCTCAGGAGAAATCCACTCTCCTGGCACCTTGATCTCAAATTTCTACCCTCCACAACTGTGAGAAAATAAATTTCTGTTATTCAAGCCACCTGCTCTGTGGTGTTTTGTTATGGTGGCCCTAGCAAATTAATACAAAGAGCTGTATCAATTAAAACTTTAGACTAAAAAATGCCTATACAGAACTGTGCCCTTTAAAAAATACTAACACATTCTGAACAGTCTGTTTTTGAATGTATACTAAGACATTTGTAGTTGTATCACCCATTTCATCATTAATATTATTTATTTGTACCTTTTTTCTTGTCATATCTTGGCAGAAGTTTATCTTTTCCATTAAGCTTTAAAGACTCAGTTTTTCTTTCCCAGTTTTTAAATTTCCAGTCTTAATTTTAGCATTTCTTTTCCTCAAGTTTATTCAATGACTTTTTGTAACTTCTTAAATTGAACCTTTAGCTCATCAGTTTTCAGTCCTTTCCTTTTCTAATACACATTTAACATTACATATTTCCTCCTAAGTACTCCATTGAATGCATTCTACCAGTTTTGGCACATATTGTTCCAAAAATCTTCCAATTCACTGGTCTTTGACGTTGGAGTTATTTAGAAGTATCTTTTTTAATTCTTCAAATACTCTTTTTTGAGGTTTTCTTCTACTACTTATTATATAATGCTCAGAGAACATTATCCTGTTAATATAGAATTGTTGATATTTAAGACTGACTATGAAACAGTACATAATCAATTTTTATAAATGGTTCACATAAACTTAGAAATATGTGCTTCTGTTGGGCATGGGGTTTTATACGTATTCTTTAGGAACACATACCTCTTCCAGGTATAATTCCTTTATAAGTAACTTTCTTTACAACTGATGACATTTTCCTTAAATTCTATTTGACTCTATTTTAAATTCTGTTCTATCTGATACAGCCTTCTTTTTTGCATTATTTTTCTAGTAACCTTTTTCTTACTTTCAGCATTTCTGGTAATTTTATTTTAGGTGTGGCTCTTATAAACAGTATGTAGTTGGATTTTGGTTTTTATATCCAAAGATTTTGTCCACTAACTGTTAAATGTAAGTCATTGACATTTATAGAGATTACTGACCTACTGGATTAATTCACCCCTTTATTTTATGATTTCAATATACCATGCTTTTATTTCCTTCTCATTTTTTAACCTCGCTTCTGTTCTGCCTTTTCTTGCACTGAACTTTCTTCAGTGTTACTTCCCTTCTGCTGGCTCAGAAGTTACATACGACCATCCCTGGTGGTCTGCAGTGTTGACTCGAGTTTAATACTAATGAGCATCTCTAGTCTCCTATCCAATGCTAGAAATGCAAGTAAATGCACCCTCCAGCTCATCCTACATACTATTTTATATTTTAGCTTCACCTGGCTTTTAGTCATCCCAATTAGTCATCCTCATATCATTGTTGTTACTGATTTGTAATGGCTATGCTTAATTTAGATTTATCTATGCGTTTATCAATTTCTTAGCAACCTTTCCTTCTCATATGCCATTCCTCCCTTCTGAATTCAGTTTCCATCCTTCTGAGGTACATTCTTTTTGTTTTATTTTTCTGAGACAAGGTCTTGCTCTGTCACCCAGGCTGGAGTGCAGTGGTGCCATTACAGCTCACTGCAGGCTCCACCTCCTGGGCTGAAGGGATCCTCCCACCACAGCCTCCCAAGTGGCTGGGACTACAGGCGTGCGCCACCACAAATGGCTATTTTTTTTTTTTTTTTGTAGAGACAAGGTCTTACCACATTGCCAGGGATGATCTCAAACTCCTGGCCTTAAGCAGTTCTCCCCGCCTCAGCCTCCCAGAATGCTGGGATTATAGCCTGGCCTGAAGTACATCCTTCATAGATGGCCCTTTAGTGGAGGGGTAGTGGCAATAAACACCCTTGGTTTTCCGCTAGTCTCAGTATGGCTTTATTTTACCCTGTATGTTGAATAATCTGGCTGGGTGTAAGATTTAAACTTGACGTGAATTATATGAACGAGTTTTGAAATGTTTTTTTTAAGACATTTTTTTTTGAAATGTTTTTGAGACATTTAGAATTGTCGACTACTTGTTTTGCTTGAAATCCTCACTCCCTGTTTCCATTTGAATCATTTTCTCATAGTTGTTCCTCTACCTCTTCATACTTTTTAAGTCTTTTTTGACATGGCTATCTTCCACTGTTGAAGCCTTCAATGCACATCTTCTGCAAGGTTCCTCTTCTAAGCTTGCATTTTTTCTTACTCATTTTATAATCTCCTTAAGCAGTTCCATCCACAACCTGATTCCAGGTTTCATAATGAGCCCATGTTTCTTTGTTTGTTTTAATGTCTCCTTAAAGACCTCTGAAATAAACGAATACCAAAAAGAAGACAAAATTTTAAGCAACACTAGAAAATAAGAAGAGCTGCCATGAAATCAGAAGTCAAGAGTAATTTCAGAAAATGTGCAGCACATGAGTTCTGGGCCCCTCTTTTTCAAGTGTTAGGCAACTTGGGCAGAAGTGGCTATCACCTACAATGACAAACAGAGACTGCATGCTGGTCACACAGGTACGCTTTCCTTGTGATATTTACTGACCTTATGGTTTGTGTACTTTTCAAGACATGCTATACTTCAATAAAAAATGTTTATAAAGAAAAATAAATTTTAAAACCTCCCAACAGCTTCTCAGGAGCTGCAGAAGGCCTCTCCTGCTTTTCTGCAAAGAATGACTACTACTTTTCATTAAGTTAACATGAATTAATACATTGAGCATGTATAAGGAGGTATCTCTAAGAAAAGTGAAAAAGCAGTAGACTCTAATATTGGCTAAATCTCTCCCTTCTAGAAATCTCAGCAAAGCATGGAGTAGATACAGGCTGAGTATCACTTATCTGAAATGCTTGGGACCAGAAGTGTTTTGGATTTTGGAATATTTGCAGATAATTAGTAAGATATCTTGGGGATGGGACCAAAGTCTCGTATACACATTATATGCACAGCCTGAAGGTGATTTTATTTTTCACTTGGGGATGCCGAACAGGCTGTATGTTGTGAGCCTGCATTTTGACTGTGACCTATCTCATGAGGTCAGGTGTGAGATTTTCCACTTGTGGCATCATGCTAACATTGTCTGGATTTTAGATTTTTGGATTTCAGATGCTCAACCTGTACTGAGAAAATCTTTACTGAATGAACACGCTTTTTCAGGCACAAAGTTGTAATACCTAAAGAGATATGAAGAGATCCTGGAGTACAACGGCTGCCTCTTACAAATCAGGAAACTAAGGCTCAGAGAAAGTGATTTTGCAAGGCCGTAGAATGGTATCTTTTGATACTAAATCTATTCTCTTTCCACTGTAAGATGATTCCTCCATCACAAGTCCTAACTCCTAAACACAATATTCACTGTACAGTGTATGTTCAATAAATGTTATCAAAGGGTAGAAAGCCTGCAGCGTTAGTTAAGTCAATTAATCCAACAAGGTGTTAAAAACAGTTTAACTTGCAGGAGCTAGGAAGTCATCCTTCATGATAACCAGCATTGGGGAAAGGTGATATTAATATGTATTTCCATCAGTGTTGTCTATTACATATTAAGATACCAATATGAAATTGGAAAGTGTCAGACGGATGCACACGAAGTGACCAAAAAGGTGTCACAAACATACAGTCGATAAAAATACCGAAGAGATTTTCTAAGACGTAAGTCAAGGAAAAAGAGACCAATATTGAATTTTCACATACACTAAGTAATCTGGAAAGCTGATTTTTCAAGGACCAGTAGGAGAAATTTATTAATACAAAGTCTTACGGCCTTCTTCGACAGGAAGCACAGGTCATACGGTTAACCTACCTCAGTTCCTGGCTTTCCGTGGTAAGGAGAGTAAGAAGTGCCCAGGCGAGGACCTGGCTGTCGTCCTCAGCGTGAAAATGACTGTGATGCCGGATGTTCTGCAGCAGCAGCTGGTCCAGGCACTCCAGGGCCTTCTCCTGCACAGTGCTCTCACAGTCCATCACCACCGGGACCAACCCCCGCAGCCAGGCTGTCTGGATCTGCACGCATCTAGGCTGAGCCTTAGGAGTGAAAGATTATGACACAAGAAGGTCTAGATACAAGTCAGGGAAGTTGTGATCAACATTTTGACATGTTAAAAATAATCACACATTCAGCTGCAAATAGACCACCAAGTGAAAAAAAAAAAATCAAAAAATATACAAAAGCAAAGTCAGCTTAATGTAAATCAGTGCAAACCAAAATTTTAAACTTATACATTAAAGTCACTATCTTATTAGTACTTTTTTGGTCATTAAAAGTCAAGAGCAAATAATAAATATCCCAAAGAGCAATTAGAACAGATGCTGACAGAAAAAGTCAAAATATGCGTTGCTTAATGCCTTCTATCATGAAATAAAGAAATAAACATGCTTTTAAAATTCAACTAAAATGCTACCTAGCTGACAAGAGTAAATTAAATATAGTACTTGTGAGTCTGCCCTTCTGGCAATATCATCTATCTATGCCCTAATTGACTAAATTTAGTCTAGGCCTCCAGCTTAACCAAATCAACTTAAAATTTTGTTTTTCTGTGTGAGATTTAAAGTGAAGAAAAGGGTCGGGTGCAGTCACTCATGCCTGTAATCCCAGCACTCTGAGAGGCCAAGTCAGGCGGGTCACCTGAGGTCAGGAGTTCGAGACCAGCCTGGCCAACAGTGAAACCCTGTCTCTACTGAAAATACAAAATACAAAAATTAGCCAGGCATGGCAGCACCTGCCTGTAGTCCCAGCTATTCAGGAGGCTGAGGCAGGAGTGCTGCTTGAACCCGAGAGGCGGAGGTTGCAGTGAGCCAAGATTGCGCCACTGCACTCCAGCCTGAGAAACAGAGGACTCTGCCTCAAAAAAAATAAAAAACAAAGTGAAGAAAGGGCTAACAATTGGCATTCACTAGCATTAGTTTCTAATTATGTTTAGTAGGAAGCACAGTCTATCATACATAATTCAAAGATACCTCCTCCCTTATGCTGTACAATTCTACAGTGGACTTAAGAGTTTTTAAAGGTCAACTTAACATTTAGCAGCAGGTAATTACTGCGTGGAATTACTTTTAATGTGAAATACCGTGCATTACACATCTAATGTCCTGCCTCTCACCATAAGGAGTTCAGTAAGAGACTGGAGGGCCTGCTTCCGGACAGACACCGCAGGGTCCCGACACTGGTCCTGCAGAATCGACAGGTCTTCCTTCATGCCCGAGACATCGCAGTGCTTCAAAATACTCACTAACACCTAGAAGGCATGTATGCAACACGAAGTGATGACTGCATGGAATCAACTCAGAAAGATAAACTGTTCACAAAGGAACACTTCCTTTAAGTTTGTGGTTCTTAACATTTTGGGGTCATAGATCCAACCTTCCTCCTCACAACATCCCATTTTTCAGAATCCAATTTGCTAAGGCCTCTCTCAAAGAAAAACAAATTTTATATAAACAAATATTTACAAACAATTTTATGAACCTATTAAAATCCACCCATGGTCCCTAGGTTAAGAATTCCTATTCTAAACAAATTAAGGATATAAAGTTGCGGTTCTTAAAAAAATCAGAAACCCTGTAGGAAAGCTTAAAAATAAATAATCTTCCAGTTCATCTATGATTCACATATAACAGGATCAGGGTCAACGAACAGTTCAGTGAAAAGCAAATTAAATAATGAATATGGTCTAGGAGTTTAAAAAATATCCCTTTGCATTTCCAAGTTTTTAGTGCTTAAAAAAAATGTGCAGGGAAAACTCGCACCTGCAGTGCACACCTCCTAACGTTGGTCTTCTCATCCTTGATCCTTTTTCTCAGCATTGCCATGACACATCTTTCTGTAGAGGGAATACCAAAGGGTCATCACAGCCAGAGAAAAGTCATACCAGCAGCTAAAATTTCTCCACACAATACCCAGAAAATACACTCCTCTTAAAGACTCACTAGCTTGTTTTAAATCTTAAGAAATTAAGAGTGTGGAAAAAGAAGAAAATGTGGATAATTAGGTATTCACCGTAATGCATATAAACTTTGGAATATTAAAAATTTGGTTTTAAGTCTTGGCCCCTACCTCTAAAATTCTGAATGTATCTCTTCCATTTTGTTTAGCTACAAATAGGAGTTTCTAACCCTTGGGATTATTTTAAAGATTTGATGAGGTAATATATAACGGCAGCTTTAAAATGTTTGACTGGAAGGCATTTTTTAATAACAGACGGGGGTCTCATTCTGTCGCCCAGGGTGGTGTGCAGTGGTACAATCAGAGCTCACTGCAATCTCAAACTCCTGGGCTCAAATAATCCTCTCTCCTCAGCCTCCCAAGCAGCTAGGACTATAGGCATGAGCCACCATGCTAGACTAATTTTTTTTTTTTAAATTTTTTGTGGAGACAGGATTGTGCTGTGTTGATCAGGCTAGTCTCGAACTCTTAGCCTCAAGTGATCCTCCCACCTCAGCCTCCCAAAGCAGTGAAATTATAGGAGTGAGCTACCATGCCCAGCCTTGAGGCTTCTTTATATTCTTAAAAATTACTGAGAACCCTAAAGAGATTATATCTTTTAATACGAATCAGCAATTTAAACTGAGAATTGTAAAAATATTTACTAATTCATTTTAAAATAGCAAAACATGTTACTGTTAGTACTTTTTCATAAAAAATAACTATATTTTCCAAAACAAATAAACAAAAAATAGTGAAAAGGCTGGATGTGGTGGAATGTGTTTATAATCCCAGCTACTGGGAAGACTGAGATCAGAGGATCACCTGAGCCCAGGAGTTCGAATCCAGCCTAGGCAACACAGCAAGACCCCATTTTAAAAAAAGAATGACATTGCTTTAGAGTATTGCAAACTTCAAAATGTCTGGCTTAATATAAGCTACCTTATCTCTCATCTGGCTTATAATTAACAGGATTCTCATCTCTGTTTCTACCTGCAATCTGTTGCAATTTGGTAAGTCATGGGACCACTGGAAAACTCCAATATACATTTGTGAGAAAATCAGAGTGTGGAAGGCAAATGAACACTGCATTCATTTTTACTTCAAGGACCCCTGAGGGTTCCCAAAACACACTTTGGGAACTGCTTATATATAAGAAGGCAGCTTAAAAAAAAAAAGAAGGGCCGGGCGCGGTGGCTCAAGCCTGTAATCCCAGCACTTTGGGAGGCCGAGACGGGCGGATCACGAGGTCAGGAGATCGAGACCATCCTGGCTAACACGGTGAAACCCCGTCTCTACTAAAAAAAATACAAAAACTAGCCGGGCGAGGTGGCGGGCGCCTGTAGTCCCAGCTACTCCGGAGGCTGAGGCAGGAGAATGGCATAAACCCGGGAGGCAGAGCTTGCAGTGAGCTGAGATCCGGCCACTGCACTCCAGTCCGGGCGACAGAGCGAGACTCCGCCTCAAAAAAAAAAAAAAAAAAAAAAAAAGAAGGAAAACAATAGAGAAAAATCAATGAAACTAAAAGTAGTTCCTTGATAAGATCCACAAAACTAATACACGTTTAGCTAGACTGGCGAAGAAAATAAGAAAGAAAATTGAAATTGCTAAAATCAAGAAAGGAGGGACATTAAATTAGCCTTACATAAATAAAAAGGATTACAAAGGAATACTATGAACAATTTCATGCCAACAAATTAAGTAGCCTACATAAAATAAACAAATTTCTAGAAAGGCACAAACCATAGAAACTGACTCAAACAGAAATAGAAAATCTGAATATACCTGTAATAAGTAAAGAAACTAAATTAGTGGCAGGGCGCAGTGGCTCATGCCTGTAATGCCAGAACTTTGGGAGGCCAAGGTGGGTGGATCACCTGAGGTCAGGAGTTCAAGACCAGCTTGACCAACATGGTGAAACCTCATCTCTACAAAAAATACAAAAAAATTTGCTGGGCGTGGGGGCGGGTGCCTGTAATATCAGCTACTCGGGAGGCTGAGGCAGGAGATGTGCTTGAGCTAGGAGGTTGAGGTTGCAGTGAGCCAAAACTGTGCCAACGCACTCCAGCCTGGACAAGGGCGAAACTCCGTCTCAAAAAAAAAAAAAGAAAGAAAGAAAAAGAAAAAAAAAAGAAACTAAATTAGTAATCAAAAAAACTTTACACATACACACACACCCCTAATGATCAGACACTTTTACTGGAGAATTCTAACAAACGTTAAAGCAAAAATGAACAATCCTTCATGAACTCTTTCAAAATATAGAGAAGAATACACTTCCCAGCTCATCTTAGGCTAGTACTACCCTGACAGCAAAACCAAAACATCTCAAGAAAACAACTGATAATGTTTGAGTATTTGCCCCGCCCAAAACTCATGTTGAATTGTAACACCCATTGCTGGAGGTGGGGCCTGGTAGGGGTGTCTGGACCACTGGGGCATATCCCTCACAGCTTGGTGCTGTCTTCATGACAGCAATACTGAGTGAGTTCTTGTGAGATCTGGTCATTTAAAAGTGTGTGGCACCTTTCCCGACTCTCCCTCTTTCTCCTGCTCCCACCATGTGAAACCCTGTTTCCTTTTGGCCTTCTGCCATGATTCTAAGCTTCCTAAGGCCTCCCCAGAAACAAATGCCAGTGCTATACTTCCTGTACAGCCTGCAGAACCATGAGCCAATTAAATCTCTTTTCGGATACATTACCCAGTCTCACATCTTTTTTTTTCTTTTTTTTTTTGAGAGAGTCTCACTCTGCTGCCCAGGCTGGAGTGCAGTGGCATAATATTGGCTCACTACAACCTCTACCTCTCGGGTTCAAGTGATTCTCCTACCTCAGTCTCCTAAGTAGCTGGGATTACAGGCACCTGCCACCATGCCCAGCTAATTTTTGTATTTTTAGTAGAGATGGGGTTTCACCATGTTGGCCAGTCTGGTCTCGAACTCCTGACCTCAAGTAATCCACCCACCTTGGCCTCCCAAAGTGCTGGGATTACAAGCATGAGCCACCACGCCTGGCCACGTATTTCTTTATTGTAATGCAAGAACAGCTTAATACAACAGACCAATATTCCTTATGAATATGATACCAAAATTCTCAACAAAATACCAGCAAACCAAATCCAGCAAGATTTACAACCATGCTTGGGATTTATCCCAGGAATGAAATGTCGTCAACTTATGAAAATATCAATCAATGTAAATTACACCATGGTAACAGAACAAAGAAAACCACACAATCATCTCAAAATAGATGCAGAGAACGTATTTGCAAATTCCAACACCTTTCCATGATAAAAACTCAGCAAGCTTGAAATAGAAGAAAACTTCCTCATGTTGATGAAAGTCATCCTAAAAAACTCACATCGTACTCAGCGGTGAAGACCAAAAGCTTTTCCCCTAAGTAAAGAAAAAAGACAAGGAAGTCTACTCTTTTGACTTCTTTTCAACATCAGGCTGTAAAACAAAAATACAGTTCTAAGGCTCTCCAACCATCTGAATGGCCTTCCTCCTCAGTCAGGGCACTCTAAAATTTAACCTGAAGACTGGTTCAGGCCATGACGGGAAGTAGGGGTGAGACAAGCCTCCTTATGCCTTCCAGCACTAACTTCAAAACAGACTTTAAGTCTGGTAAGAAACATTTACAATCTATTCTCTCTGAAGCCTACTATCTGAAGGCTTCCTCTGAAGTAATGAACTGTAGTCTCCATCATCCTTTATCTTAACCCAGATAGTCCTTCCTATTGACCCCAGTTCTTTAGATAAACTCAACCAATTTTCAACAAGAAAAATTTTAAACCTACTTATAAGCTGGAACCTTCCCCACCTTTTCCTGCCTTTTGGGACCAAACCAACCTACCTATTAAATGTATTTGATGCCTGACGCCTCCCTAAAATGTCTAAAACCAAGTTGCACCCCAACCACCTTGGGCACACGTTCTCAGGATCTCCTGAGGGCTGGGTCACGGTCCATGGTCACTCACATTTGGCTTAGAATAAATGTCTTCAAATATTTTACAGAGCTTGACTCTTTCTGTCAACAAATGGGCAAGAAAAAGAAATGAAAGATATCCAGATTGGAAAGGAAGAAGTAGAACTACCTCTATTTACAGATGACTTGTTCTTATATCAAGAAAACCCCAAGGAATCCATAAAACAATCATTAGAGCTTGTAATGAGCTTAGCAAGGTTGCAGGACAGAAGATCAATTATCACAAACAACATGTAAAAACTGGCAGTGAACAATTCAGAAATGAAATAAAGAGAGCAATGTAACTTGCAATACTATCGAAAAGAATAAAAACGCTTAGGACGAAACTTAAAGAGCAACACTGTTCACTGAAAACTACAAAACATCACTGACACAAATTAAAGACCTAAAGAAATAGAAAGACACCTGGTGTTCATGGATTAGAGGAATTAACAAACTAACCTGGCAACACTCCCCAAACTGATGTACAGATCAATCCCTGTCAAAATCCAAGATGGCTTTTTTTTTCTTGCAGAAATTGACAATTGATCTTAAAATTCATATGGAAACACAAGGGACCCAGAAGAGCCAAACTAATTTTTTAAAAAAACAAAGGGACAGGAGGAGAACTCATACTTCCTGATTTAAAACTGACTATCACAGGACACTATGTTAATGTCAAAATATGACTTGGACACAAAAATTATTTCTGGGAAGACAAAGCAGACAATTAAAAAGCAGCAGCAAACAGAGAAAAAGCTCTGTCTAACCGCCCCCTTTTCTTCCTATGGGCAGTATATAAATTCTCCTTTACTCACCAGGTCTCTACTCCCTTATCAGCCGAGAGCAATTCACAAAACTCACTCTATTGTTTCCCTCCCACATACAGGCGGTCCCTGACTTAGGGTTTTCTGATTTTGCCATAATGTGACAGCAATGCACATTCAAACCATACTTTGAGTTCTGAATTCTGCTCACTTCCCAGCTAGTGAGGTGCAGGACAATACACCCTCATGACGCTGGGCAGCGAGAGTGGCTCCCCGTCAGCCACCCCACCAAAAGGGGACAAGAGAGAGTCTCCAGTGTGCTGTGCTGCCAACATTTTTTGGATAAGATGTCTTGTGTTATGTAAGTAGAGTTCCAAGCCACTGCCCTCAGTTACTTTGCACTGAGATCTCTCCCACATAACACACACTAGACACGTTAATAAACCTGTTTGTCTTGTTACAGGGATCCATCCCAAGGACGAACTCAAGAGGACTAAAGAAGAAGTTATTTCCCCTCTCCTACACTAGAACATAACAGCAGTCAACACAGTGTGGTACGTACAGACAGACACATAGATTAATGAAATAAAATTCCATTAATATAGAAAGAGCACACATGAGCTTATACAAGTCAGTCAAGTGATTTTTTTACAAGAGTGCTAAGACACTCAAAGGTGAAGGAACAGGCTGAAAGAAACAGCGCTATGTCAACTGTAGCGTCACATGCAAAGGAGTGAAGCTGGACCCTCTATATCACACCATATGCAAAAATTAACTGAAATTTGATCAAAGACCTAAACGTGAGAGCTAAAACTGTAAAACCTTTAGAAGAAAACACAGGAGTAAATCTTTGTGACTCTGAATTACACGATGATTTCTTAGCTATGTGATACCAAAAGTACAAGTAAAAAAAGAAAGAGATAAATTGGACTTCATCAAAATTAAAATGTTCCACGCCTTATCATAGAACACCATCTGAAAAGACAACCCACAGAATGGAACAAGTATTTAAAAATCATGTACGTGATAAAGTATATATATATATAAATAACTCAACTCAAAAATAAAGGATAACTCAATCAAAAAAGGGCAAAGGGCTTGAATAGACATTTCTCCAAAGAAAACGTATTTATATGGCCAATAAGCCTAAGAAAATTTACTCAACATCATTAGCCATTAGGGAAATGTAAATCAAAACCACAAGTAGATACCACCTCATACCCACAAAGATGGCTAAAATAAAAAAGATGGACATGGCAAGTGTTGGTAAGAATGCAGAGAAATAGGATTATCATACACTGCTAGCAGGATTGTAAAATGGTGTGGCCACTTTGAAAAAGTTTAGTGGTTCCTCAAAATGTTGAATATGGAGTTACCATATGATCCAGCAGTTCTGCTCCTAGGTAAACACTCAAGTGCATGAAACCACGTATCTATCCAAAAACTCATGCAAGAATATTTATAGTGCTCCTAGGTAAACACTCAGAAGGAAGCCACGTATCTACACAAAAACTCATACAAGAATATTTATAGCAGCATTAGTCACAATAGCCAAAAAGTGAAAACAACCCAAATGTTCATCAGCTGATGAATGGATAAACAAAATGTGCTGTATCCTTATAATCGACTATTGTATTCAGCACAAAAAGGAGTGAAGTACTGACACACGCTACAACATGAATGAACCTTGAAAACATGCTAGGTGAAAGAACTCAGACACAAAAGACGACATAGTACATGATTTCATTTATGTGGAATGTCCCGAATAGGCAATTTTTTATTTTGTAATTGTTTTAGACAGAGTCTCGCTCTGTCGCCACGCTGGAGTGCAGTGGCGCAACTTTGGCTCACTGCAACCTCCACCTCCTGGGTTCAAGCGATTCTACTGCCTCAGCCTCCTGCGCAGCTGGGACTACAGGCATGTGCCACCATGCCCAGCTAATTTTTTATATTTTAGTAGAGACGGGTTTTCACCATGTTGGCCAGGATGGTCTCAATCTCCTGACCTCGTGATCCTTCCGTCTCAGCCTCCCAATGTGCTGGGATTATCGATGTAAGCCACTGCGCCTGGCCCAGAATAGGCAATTTTATAAGGAAAGAAAATTAGTGGTTGCCAGTGGTAGAAGGAAGGGGGCATGGGGAGTGACTGCTAATGGGAATGGGGTTTATTTTTCAGCTGATGATATGTTCTGGAATTAGTCTGTCAATCTTGTGACTAAAACAACTAAATTATACACTTTAAATGGCGAATTTTATGGTGTATGAACTCTACCTTAATTAAAAAAAGCAGAGCATTTGACAAAGTGCATGGCATCTAAGTAACTATGCAAATTTTTTAATGTACAGTTAATGCCAACAATATATGTCCTTTCAGCTTATGAACAATACACTGGAAACATGGGCTCTTTGCATCCCCGAACTTTCATAATTTTTAAGCATCGTTAAATCACCTCAACTTGATATTGCTTGAAAAAATCTGCGCCACAGTAAATCCATAATTTGTTTAGAGGAAGTCTGGAGCCAACACAAACATTCAGCATTTTTCCAGAGTATATTTTCCTACAACATTTAGAAAACGTGTTTATTATAAATGCAGTTATTGCTCTGAATTTGAGTAATACATGCTAATATCTAGCCTCCCGAACCCAATTTCATGCTGACCTTCTAGGCTGAATAATAAAAGCAGTAATCATCCTCAGGGAGCTTTCTGTACGTCTCGGCACCTATCTCAGTGTTCCACATACGTGTGTGTGTGTGTACAAGTGTATATATGAGAACATTTCTGTGCACAAGCACCTGTCTCTCCCCTGCTTCTTAAGAGATGGAGCTCTGCCTCACAGACTTGTGCATCTCCAATGCCTGGAACGCTCTGGGAAGGACCAGATCAATGCTTATTGAATAAGTTAATAAACCTCATTATGTAATTAATCCTCCATGTACATGCTCTTTCTCTCTCTTATCTGTCTCTCTCTTTAAATCACTTTCCTAAATGTTGTTTCTACAGACTCCCCCAACAGTCGTCTGGGAAAGATGGGAGGGTGTTACAACCGGAAAACGACAGGCATACCCCACATCATGCAGCTATTTAGTAACTGAGTTTTGGTACAAAAAAGCAGACTACTCTGCAGTGTTATTTTTATTTTTTATTTTTTAAACAGACTGTCGCCCAGGCTGGAGTACAGTGCTATGATCACAGCTCACTGTAGCCTGGAACTCCTGGGCTCAAGTCATCCTCCCACCTCAGCCTCCTGAGTGGCTGGGACCACAGGGGCACACCACCATGCCCAGCTAATTTTTATATATTTTTTTAAGAGATGGGGTCTTGCTGTGCTGCCCAGGCTGGTGTTGAACTCCTGGGCTCAAGTGATCTGCCGGCCTCAGCCTCCCAAAGTGCTGGGATTATGGGATTACAGGCATGAGTCACCACACCCCACCAGATGTTTCAACCCTTAGGGTGAATAAATCAGAAACAAAACAAAAACAAAAACAAAAAACCAAGGTTTCAGACTCTACTTATGGTTGTCTGAAATCCAGCAGCATTACCTGACAGAGATAAAATCTGACATACCTCCAGATCCAACTATTTCACCACTGCAGTCTATGTTGATCTCCCCTGAGGGTTCGGAATGGTTAGATGTCCGCCTTTGGTAAGAAAGAGCTTTAAAAAAAAAAAAAGTACAGTCATTAAGCTAAAAATGTGTTATACTTTTAATAACATTAGCAGGGCACGTTACTCATTTAAGTTACATCATTATTACTGAAATGAATTTCAACTTCTCTGATGAAAAAAGTACAATGTTAAAGTAGGTAAATAAGGAGGTAGGAGAAACATTTTAAATATTCCACAAATTTTTAAAAGATAATCATTCAATATTTGAAAACGTATTGAACCATTACCTGATGAATTTCTCAGTAAGGTACCAGAGTGACTCTCTATTCCTGAAAACGTAGGACCTAAAAACAAGAAGAAAGATGAGGAAGAAAGTCAGTATCACAAACTGAGTAAACATCCACAGAGGAACCAAAATCAAGATAATTAGGCTCAAAGACAAGGCAGATGAATTCTAAATTGCTGACAACTGATAACGTTCTCCTTGGGTACGCACTGAAATGGGGATTCATCCTAACACCACCAATGCCCACCTATGCAAAGCAACAGTAAAGGTAGCCTTTTAAAAGGCCTTGCAAATGCATCAGGCTCGCCTATTTAAAAAGTTGACAATAAAATATACTAAAAATGGTTTTAAGGGTAACAACAGATCACACCGTACCTATTACTTTTGCCAAAGAAAAGCACGATTCCCTTGCAGTCTATTTCTCAATGACCACAAGACTAGTTTCCTGTCCCAGCAGTCACCATACTCACTGTTCATCAGGAGCTCCAGAATACTCTCCGATGTACTGGTAACAGTCGGCTCCAGACAGTGTGCAAAGCTGGACAGTGCCTTGCTGCGGACAGTAGGCGCCTTGTCTAAGCAACGATCAAACATAATTTCCTGCACCAAGAACTTATGCTTTAAGAACTTCTGATGCTCCAAGGAGAGGGTGTTATCCACCTCTCTTTCAGGCAGTTCTAACAGAGCTAAGACAACATCAAGAGTAAAAACCCGGTGTGGGATCTGGTAAAGCAAGATCATAAGAATTGCCATCAGATAGGAGTAAGAACCAAAGAACCCTCCTCACTCAGACCTAGAAAAAGAGACCCTTTTAAAAAGAGTTTAAAAAGGACCCAAGGTTTTATGCAGAGCTATCTCCTACCTTGGAACTTCGGGAGTATTTGTAAAGCCAGGCAATGAACATAGCGTATTCCCCACAAGGAAGTTTACTGAGCAGCTGGACTAGGGACTGGGCTGCAAAAGTACGATACTCTGATTTATCTACCACCTGAGAAGCAAAAACAGAAGTTGACCAACCAATATCCACCTGCAGGATGGCTGAAACATATTTTGTAAAACAAATTGAAAATCAGTGAGTGTAACTAGTTCAATGATCTTTAAACGCTAGGTAAATGACTAACAAATTTTAGGTTTGAGATCCCTTGAAAACTAATCTAAAGGAAATCTATAAACCACCTCTCCAGAAAAACACACATACAAATTTAGTATACAATTTCAGAGAGTTTTTAGATCCCCAGGTTTCATAAGGTTCAAATTAAGAATCATTTGTCTAAATGGTTATAAAAATGTAAGAGCTCATCATGGAAATTTGAACACTGGATGTTTGATAATATTAAGGAATTACTGTGAATGATGAATTTGCTTCCAAACACAATCCAGTATACACATGTTGGGGGATGTGGGGTAGGGGTTTAAGTGACACAAAACTGTGGAAGGTGTTGATGGGTATGTGGTGGTTTACCGTCCTGTTCTCCCTGTTTCTGTGTGTATGTTCAACATTTTTCCAAAATAAAGTGTTTTTTTTTTTTAATAGAATACTTTTGTCTAGAGGACCATCTAGCGAACATTAAATAAAACCACCTGAAGTAACAATGCAGACTCATTCCCAAGAACACACACACACACACACACATTTATCTTCACACATGATATACTTCTACGTTATTAATATTACTAAGGCAAACGGTACCTTGGCACAGATGTGCTGCAGTAAGATACGGAGGACTGGGAATATACTCTCCTTTAACTCATCCACAAGGGAGCTTTTTAAAAGAAAAACACAACTACTGTTCACAATACAGTCAGTGACTGTCCTCAAAAACCACTACTCCTATATTTAGAAATCCCAGTTATTAAAACACTCTACCCTCACACTATAAGAGTGGTTTCAGTAGAATAAAGAGTGAAGACGTAAAATGTCATCGTAGAAAACTGTTAAGTAGTTCCCGTGGTTTTGAGAGCTGCTGCAGAGTAGCTAAGTCATCAGGAAAGAACAAAAATGCAATCTTCATATAATTCTTTTGACTGCTTACTAAATTTCGTATTAAGATGTAAAATATATCCTTTTGGGATAAATAAAAACTTGACTAAGACACAGTACCACCTCATGGTTGCTCAGTGAAATGCATTAGTAACATTGCTTCTCCAAACTTTAACCCAACAAGAAATTTCTTTTTTTCAGAGATGGAGTTTTCCGCTTGTTGCCCAGGCTGGAGTGCAATGGTGTGATCTTGGCTCACTGCAACTTCCGCCCCCCGGGTTCAAGAGTTTCTCCTGCCTCCGCCTCCCAGGTAGCTGGGATTATAGGTGCCCGCCACCACACCCGGTTTCTGTATATCAACAGGGTTTCACCATGTTGGCCAGGCTGGTCTTCAACTCCTGACCTCAGGTGATCCGCCTGCCTTGGCCTCCCAAAGTGCCAGGATTACAGGCATGAGCCACCGCCCCCGGCCTCAAGAAGAAATTTCTACAATGCCGAGACTTGATCCACTTTTAGTGATGTTTATCTGTAACATTACATGAAGACTATTGAGACTGGTGTATGAGAAACTCTCATGGAAAAAACAAAATGACAGTGTTTTCACTGAAAACATTTTAGTTACTTAATGTTTTAAAAAGTCCTTAGTGAGAGACATTTGCTCAGTCACAAGGTGACATCATCCGCACCCCATGTCTCCAACTAAACTGCATGCTGTGCACACCTAAGGATGCACACACTTGCACACACGTACCACGTCTCGGCACCACCTCCATGCTGCACACCAAAAATTAGGGAAGGAGGGAAAGAAAAGCCAATGACACAGCAAACATGTCCTTGCCAATGAAGCTAAGGCATGAGAGTTTTTAAGTGAAGCTGAGTGATCCAAGAGGGGAAAAGCAGTCTAATGATCATTGCTATGGAGGTAAGAAGCAACTCAACCCTTTCCTTCAAGTCATTTCTATAGGGGGAAAGGAATAGAAAAGTGCAAAGAAACAAGAAAAAAGTGGCAAACAATGAAAGCAAAGAGCTACCACATAGAGAGCAACAGAAAAGGCGGACTGGCTGCAGTAAAGCAGACAAGGGAAAGGAGGAGAGGCCACTATCCTCTCTCTGAAGCTGCCCCACAGATTGAGTGCAAACAAGCTGGAGGCTGGCTCCGGCCGGTGCTCTGCAGATTCCTATCTCTTTAACAGCGTCCCAGCTGGGAGCCTACCAACAGAGTCCCAGACACAGAAAGCACATTATTAATGCTACGAAGTGCTTGGTTTTCACCCCCAAAACCACCATCAGGCCGGAAATTTTAACTCTACGTGTATCAGAAATCTCCGTGCAGGGCCCAGAGTTCTGAGGGAGACTGACAGGGCGAAAATTCACAATTTGTGTGCTTCACCTGATAAACTGGACCGCTTGGTTTCTACAATTGATGACTTGGGAGGTAACAGCAAGGGGGGCACGATGGGATCCTTCACCAACTTCTAACATTAATATCACACTGAGCATCTGATGGAAAACACAACTGATAACCTAGAATAGAAAAGAAAATTCAATTTAAGATTGGATAGAGAACGCAAGCGTCCCAAACATAGTGATGCAGACTGTAGTAAACCATTTCAAGCCATCTGAAGGTAGGTCAGGTTGGCATAATTGCTGGCTGAACACCACGGATATATTTCTTAAACAATGAGCAGGTATACAGTAAATGCACAAGGTAAACAGTGTGAAAGACAGATAATACGTCTGATAAAAACAATACCTAGTCTCTCTCCCCACCCACTGCATATCATAACCCAGAATTTAGGACAAATAGGGAATTAACTGTCATTTACAAATGGCAAAGAATGCTACTAATGTTCCTCTACTTAAAAGGGGAAAGAATGATACTTTACAGCTGCTTTTTGCTTCCAGTTTACAAAGCACTTTCCAACATATCATCTCATATAACACAGTCACTCATTAATTTATTCATCTAATAAATAAAACATTTACTGAAAACCAAGTGGTAGGTATTGCATTAAGCACTTTCACCTACCTAGCTAGATTTTACTCTCTCTATATATAAAATATACATTTAATTTTAAATCTTACAACAATTCCATGAGGTAAGCAGGACGTATAATTTCCACTTCACAGATAATTAAAAAAAGCTCCAAAGGTGAGCTGTCCAAGATCAAATAATTAAAGATAAGGCTAAAACCAAGACTGCCTGACATCAAGTCAATACTTTCACAATTAAAAAACAAATACCGGCCAGGCACGGTGGCTCATGCCTGTAATTCCAGCACTTTGGGAAACCGAGGTGGGTGGATCACGAGGTCAAGAGATCAAGACCATTCTGGCTAACATGGTGAAACCCCGTCTCTAAAAATACAAAAATTAGCTGGGCGTGGTGGTGTGCACCCGGGAGGCAGAGGCTGCAGTGAGCCGAGGCCGTGCCACCGCACTCCAGCCTGGCGACGGAGCGAGACTGCGTCCCAAAAAAAAAAACCATCTTTAGAGACACGGTAGACCTAAAAGGATGAATTTTCCCATCTATTTTATTGTTTAAAATATTTAAAAGGGCATGGGAATTAAAAACATTACTACAAATGTTATCACATTCATATTTCAAGCACACAGAAGTGACAAAGATATAAAACTTATAAAATACCGAATGTTTCTAAACAACAGGCATTGTGCTCGGCATGTGACATGCTCAACTTCATTTAATTCTGTGACAAATCTATAAGGAAGGTAAGACTTTGGTCCTTTTTGTCCACAAGTGAAATCTCACACTTTAGCAAGGTTGAATGACTCATTCCAGGACCCTCACGCTAGTAAGCGGTGGAGTCAGAATTCAAACACAGATGTGCGGAGCCCCAAGTCTCCCCCAAAACATCTTCTGAACCACGTTACCGCCTCTGCAAGTTAACTGGGTCACAGATACCAAAAGCGACCTGACCTTGGTCCACCACACTTTTTGCAAAATCTTATTGTTTTATTTAAGACATCTAAGTTTAGTAACACCATAATGCACAACTAACTCTAACTCCAAAGTTTACAGTAGTGATAATACTGAGGTAACCTGAGGCAAAACCCAGTTATCAATGCTAACCAGGGATGACAACCTACAAAATTTCCGTAGAATATCAACAAAAATAATACAACTACTAATAGAAATACTGAAGCACACATGAATTGCCAAGGGAAACTGGAAAATTCTGACTATTCCACTTTTTAAAATGATTTGGGAAATATTCCTATAGAAGTAACTGTTCAGCAGCTTATCTGTTCCTCCTATTTTATTCACAGCAGAACCATTTTTTCTAACTGGAGCCTAACAATAATTTGCTGCAGCCACCAAGTATTCTGATATAAACATGACAATAAAGAACAGAGAGTAAATAGAAATAGTGATACTTTTTATTACGCAAATGTCATGAAAAAGAGCTAGTAAATTGAAATGGCATTATATCAAATGCTTTTCATATATTTCCATCATATGATTGGTGTGCCTTCGATTCAACTAGTAACCAAATTAGGTTCTCATCTCCTTTACCTTATCTCCTTCTCCATGAATGGGAGAGCACAGCAAATACAATCCGTAATAAGCCAGTTCTGGTATGTATTTTGCTTGGTTAAGGTCTCTAAAGAAAAAAGACAAAATCTTAGTTAATGGAAATGATTTTACTTGGAATATTTCTTAGTCCTACAAGCTATGTTTAAATGAATAAATTCTACCTGTGTGCCAATTAGGATAAAATGGCATTTCCATTTCCGCTGGAGCAAAAGTTAGTATACTATACTTAAATTGTAGCACTGGAAGATTTAATGGCTCACCTGGCTTGTGTAACATGGTATTCATGAAGAACTGGTTCAAAATTAGTTAATGAAACAAAGACCTAGAAAACAGATATGAAGAGAAGGCCTGATTTTTTCTGCTCGTTATTAGCCATAGTCTAGATCCTCTGAAGTTGCCCTAAGGTTCCTGGGATTTTCACTTACCTCTATACAATTCTGTACACATTGTGGCTTTTCTTTCAAGGAAAACTTTGGCAGAAGCCTTAAAAAATTCTTTAAAAGGTGAAAGATGGCACTTCGAATTTGAGAAAGGTCCTGGGCAGAAAAACAAATGTTCTCCTCTTCTTGTTCTTCTATAATTTCATCCATCTAGATGATGAAGAAATGTACAGGTGACTGTAATAAATGCCAAACACTTTGTCCCATGGTTTTCAATTTACCCAAACCAAGTCCAGATAAACTCCAGGCAGGAGCTGATGTTGAGGTGAGATGACTTTGACCAGGTGGCATGACTGTTCTAGGTCTCCTTGGCCACAACAGTAAATCACTGGACTAGACGACCGCTACAGTAGTTTCTAGTTTTGTGTCAATGAGGAATCCTATTTTTCAGAATTTCTGCTGTCTACGAACTTCTGTCATCCTACAGTGTCGCATAAGAACATGGAATCAGGCTGGGTGTTGTGGCTCATGCCTGTAACCCCAGCAGGAGGCCAAGGTGAGCAGATCACTTGAGGTCAGGAGTTCAAGACCAGCCTGACCAACATGGCGAAACCCCCTCTCTCAAAAAAAAAAAATGCAAAAAATTGGCTGGATGTGGTGGCACACGCCTGTAGCCCTAGCTACTTGGGAGGCTGCAGCAGGAGAACCACTTGAACCTGTGAAGCGGAGGTTGCAGTGAGCTGAGACTGCACCACTGCACTCCAACCTGGGTGACAAAGCAAGACTCTGTCTCAAAAAGAAAAAGAAAAAAAGAAAGAAAGAAAAATTATATGAAGCCCAAGAGACAAAGCAGTATTGGATAGCTTATGATGGTTTAGGACCGTTTGCCTATTATCATGATGCAGAAACCATATTTAGTATAAAGTCAATCCTTAAATAAGCCAAATTGTGTGTTAGTATATATGTTTTATTACTTGACTTACTTCTTACCTCAATATCTTCTTTCCTGGGTGGCTTTCCCCTTTTTCTATGCCTGCCAGGATTGGCCTGAGAGCTCCTAGGCTGTTCTTTCTTTCTTTTCCGATTCAAGGTAGATTCCTGAGGCCAGCTCTTCTTTAGAGTCTGAATGCATTTGTCAAACATCACTGGGTGGAATACTTGATTGGCGACACTGCCTATTCACAAGGAAGAAAGAGTGAGCAGGTTAGATTTCATTGTCTTGACATGTCTACAACAACAGACGAAAGTTACAAAGCAAAACACAGGCTTTTCATGACTGTGAATAACAATGAACCTGTAGCAAGAGTACCATTTCCAACGTCAGCCTTAGTAGAGGAGCAACAGCGCTGCATCAGAGATAAACAACAAGATTTCTGCATCTGGACACTTGTTAACAACTAGAAAACTGGGCCACAATTCATAAAATAACCATTTTAAGACACTGGGCACCAGGCAGCATAAGAAGGGCAATCTCTGAAAAAAGGGAAACAAAGAGGTAAACCCTGAAGTTGCCCCAGTATTATATCCAGAGGCAATTTCTGGACAACAGCAGATAAATGGTAAATCTACACAAATTATAATGGTCTTACTATGTTGAAAAAGCAGAGTCAGAAACACAGGTTAGACGGAATTCATAGAACAGAAGAACCTACACAGAAAAAGAGTTCTAAGAATCTGCCCAGGGCTGAACGTAAGCCATGCATGCACAGGGTAAAATTCTAAGACAGAGAGCAAAGGAGTATTTCCAAGGAGCAAGAAGATGAATTATTTTCACAACTCACACAAGGCTCAGATACATTTGAGTTGTGGCCAGCCAGAGTGGAGTGACCTTGTTAAGCACCCAGAGCATTCAGTAGAGACCTCAGAACAAACACACCTTAACAGCACGGCTAAACCAGATGTAGTGTAAAGGCTACTTTATATCTGCCCTAATAAAGCTTTAAAACAAGCCTCAAAAGGATCAAATTAATCCACCAATAGCTGCCTATCAAAACATACTTCAATAGTATTTAAAGGAAAACAACAAAATCCAGACACTCAACAACATTCCAAATGCCCAACATCCTGGC
This sequence comes from Piliocolobus tephrosceles, assembly GCF_002776525.5. NCBI lineage: Eukaryota > Metazoa > Chordata > Mammalia > Primates > Cercopithecidae > Piliocolobus > Piliocolobus tephrosceles. Next base: position 123,139,611 of record NC_045446.1, read on the forward strand.
TGAGGGCAGTGGCTCATGCCTGTAATCCCAACACTTTGGGAGGCTGAGGTGGGCGGATCACTTGAGCCCAGGAGTTTGAGACCAGTCTGGGCAACAGAGCAAAACCCTGTCTTTACAAAAAATACAGGGGGTAAAAAAACAACAAATGTCCAGTGGCATCTGGTAAAAAAATTACGGGGAATGCTAAGAAGCAGGAAAATGTGCCCCATAGGAAAAATCAATCAATAAAAACAGCCCAGGAAATGACAGAGATAATGAAACCAGCTGACAACAACCTTAAAGCAGCTCAAGAATTAAAACATTATCATGAGGAGAGAAATGAAAAAAAAAAAAAATTTAAAGAAGCAAATAGAAGTTTCTTGATCTGAAAAAGTAACATTCACTAGATGGGCTTAATAGTGGCTTGGTTATTACTGAAACAAAGATAAGTGAACTTGAAGATACAGCAGGAGCATAGAAACCAAAAAGCTAATAAAGACTCAGTGACCCATGGCAGAACATCATGCAGTCTAACACAGGAGTCACTGAAGTCCCAAAAAAGGGGAAGGAAGACATTTGAAGAAAGAGTCACTGAAAAATTTCCAAGTTTGTTGAAACTATTAAGTCCACAGATCCCAGAAACTCAATGAACCCAATCGCAATAAACATAGAGGAAATCACAACAAAGCATAGATAATCCAACCAAAAAGCAAAACAAAGTTAACTCAGAATTTTATATTCAGCAAAAGGATTCTTGAAGGTGAAATAAATACAATCAAAACCTGATAGGGTTTATGGCTTGCAGACCTGCACTAAAAGAAATGTTTAAAAATAAAAAGTTCTTCAGGCTGAAGGAAAATTACATGAGATTAATCTTTCAAATATAAAAGCTGTTTATCTTGTTTCTAAAAAATTCCATAAAAGACAGTTAAAGCAGTATTAATGAAATGTAGGCTTTATAACATGTAGAAAAAATAACACACAAAGAACAGGAGAGGAGAAAGGAAAATATGCTTTGTTTTGGTTGTTGTTGTATGTGTGTGTGTGTGTGTGTGTGTGAGATGGAGTCTCGCTCTGGTGCCCAGGCTGGAGTGCAGTGGTGTGGATCTCAGCTCACTGCAACTGCTGTGTGTGTGTGTGTGTGTGTGTGATGGAGTCTCACTCTGTTGCCCAGGCTGGAGTGCAGTGGTGTGGATCTCAGCTCACTGCAACCTCTGCCTCCCAGGTTCAAGTGGTTCTCCTGCCTCAGCCTCCTAAGTAATACGCGTTACCACATTGGGCTAATTTTTGTATTTTTTTTTCCTCTTTTTTTGTAGAGATGGTTTTCACCATGTTGGCCAGGTTGGTCTAGAACTCCTGACGTCAAGCAATCTGCCCACAGCAGCCTCCCAAAGTCCTGGGATTACAGGCATGAGCCACCTCGCCCAACCTAGGAAAATACACTGTTTTAAGGTTGTTCTTACATCATATATAAATTGGGAGAATATTATCTGAAGATAAACTGTGAGAAGTGCCTACTGCATACACAAAGCAAGCACATAAAACATACGCACACATGCAAAACAGTATAGCTAATACACCAAAAAGAGACAAGGGATACTAAACTCCAAAACAAGGTAGGAAGAGGAAAAAATTGAGCAAAAAACAGATTTAAAAAAATAGAAAATAAATAGAAAAATGGCAGAAACCCAACTATATTGATAATTACTCTAAATGTGATCAGCTAAACAATTTAAACATACTGATATAAAAGCAAACATTGTCAGAAAGAAGCATGACCAAATGAGCTGGGATTTCACGATGTTGGCCAGGCTGGTCTTAAATGCCTGACCTCAAGTAATCCGCCCGCCTCAGCCTCCCAAAGTGCTGGGATTACAGGTGTGAGCCACCGTGTGCGGCTCTGTCTCTCTTAAAAAAAAAAAAAAAAAAATGAAAGAAAGAAAAAGAAAAACCATGACCACATGACAGGCAGTCTACAAGAAAAACTTTAAATATAAACATATGGATAGGTTACAAATAAAAGCATGAGAAATGATGTACCAACCAAGAATAAATTTTAAAATAACTATAGTGGCTATCTTAATATTAGACAAAGTAGACTTCAAGACAAGGAATATAACCAGACAAGGATATAACATAATACTAAAAGGACCTATCTACCAGGAAGACATGACAATCATAAATACATCCGTATCTGTCAGACTTTCACAATATCTTAAGTTAAAAGAATTGAAAGGAGAAATAGATATACTGATAATTATTCTTAGAGATTCCAACATTCCTCTCTCAGTAACAGATAGAACAAATAAGCAGAACATCAGGAAGCATATATAACCCTTGAATAACACTTGCAACCAACGTGACCTAACTGACATTTACAGAATACTAGATCCAACAAAGGCAAGGTATGCATTCTGTTAAAAGTGCAAATAGAAGATTCACCAAATTAGACTCTAGGTCCATTAAAAAAAAAGGCACAAATAAATAATTTAAAAGTATCATAATCATTTAATGTTCTCTGATCCCACCAATTAAAAATCAATTACAATAAGATTTCAGTAAAGTTCAAAGTTTATTTGGAAAATAAACTCAATTTACTAAACAACTCAGAGATGTAAGAAATGACAAGAAAAATTACAAAATCACTTTGGCCTGCACAGCAGTAAAAACATATCACCAAAATTTGTAGGATGCAGATGAAGCTGCACTTGGAGGGACATTTATAGTATTAAATGCTTATATGAGAAACAAATAAATGTACGTGAGAACAAAGATCTAGGCATCTACCTTAAAAAGTCAGAATAAGAGCAAATTAAACCCAAAGTAAGAAGAAAGGAAATCATAGCCATAAGACCAGAAATCAATGAAACAAGAAAGGGACAAACAAGATAATTCAATTAATGACGTCAAAAGGGGGTTCTCCAAAGTGAACAGTAAAACAAATAAATCTCGATCTAGATTGATCAAGAAAAAAAATACAAATCACCAACATCAGGCATGAGAGGAGATCACCAGAAATTCGACAAACATAAACGTCTTTCAAAACACTCCAGGCCCAGATGACTCCACTAGTGGGTTCTACCAAACATCTGAGGAAAAAAGAAAACTCAAAATCTTCCAAAATACAAAAGAGAAGAGAATACTATGTAACTTATTCTATGAGAATGGTATTACCAAGATACTGATTCCCAAACCAGACAAAAATATATCAAAAAAAGAATATCCCTTATGAATACAGACAGAAAAACCTTCAACAAAATATTAGCAAACACTCTGACAACATATAAACACCATGACCAAGGTCATACAAAATTGGTTTAATATGTGAAAATCAATCAATGTAATATACTATATTAGAATAAGAAACAAAAACCACATGATCACTTCACAAGTGCAGAAAAGCAAATGACAAAATCCAACAGCCTTTCATAATGAAACACTCAGTAAAACAGGAATAATAACTTAACAAAGGCCATCCTGAGAAACCCACAGATAACATCATATCTAAAGGCAAGACTAGATGCTTTCCCCTTAAGATCAGGAATAGACAAGGATCCCCACGCTCCCCTTCTATTCACATTGTACTGGAGGTTCTAGCCAGGGCAAATAAGTAAGAAAAACAAATAGAAAGAACCCAGACTAGAAAGAAAGAAGTAAACCTGTGTCTATTCACGGATGACGTAATCTTACACAAAGAAAACCCTGTTGGAACCAACAGATGAGTTTCGCAAGGTTCTAGGATACAAGATAATCAAAATCAGTTTTGCTTCTATACGCTACTAATAAACAATCCAAAATACAATTCAGAGAACAATTTCATTTACACTAGCATTGAAAATAATACTTAAGAATAAATTTTAAAGAGGAGATGCAAGAGTTGCGCCGCGAAAATTATAGAGCATTATTGAAACAAATTAAAGAAGATCTACAATAAATGGAAAGACATTCTACAGCCAGGGATTAGAAGACCTAACGTTGTTAAATTGCTAATACTTCACAAACTCATCTACAGTTTCAATGCAATCCCTGTCAAAACCACAGCTGGCTTTTTTGTTGTTGCAGAAATTCACGTGCAATGCAAGGGAGGCAGAACAACCAAAATGATCTTGAAAAAGAAGAATATACTGTGATCGAATATTAAGTATTGACAGCATCTCAATCATAAACCCAAAACATTTAAAAACAGAACTGCAAGAATACGGCTTGCTGGAAAGCTGCAAGTGGCCCACGCAATCAGTAACAGCCACCTCTTTGCTCTGGCATAAATCTCAACCTTAATCAGAAGAAACTGCTTCTGGCAAGATGAGAATGAAACTGGGTTTCTAAAACCACTACTTTTTTGAGAAAGGGCCTGGTTACAACTGAGACACTGCTTAGCAACAAAATCCTTCAGGAACTTACTCATTTCCAAAGTCATCATGGGAGCATTAATAACAACACAAACCAATGTTCAAGGCTTTAAATATAATACCTTTTTGCCCATTCCCAGATCATATGGAATAAACCCTGAGCATTAATTACAAATGCTAATATAAACAAAGAGAAGCAGCAAGGTGACTGATCTTATCATTTTCTTTTCCATATGAACTTTGGGTTATCCAACTCAATCTCTATGTTCCACTCTCTCTCACCTTCGGTTTGGAGTAGGGAAGAGAATGGATTTCACCGTCATAGGAGGAAAGGCCTCCTCAGTGCTCTGACAATAAAGTAAAACAGTGATCGAAAACAGACTCCTGGTCAGTGCTCTCCTTCACGCATTACTAGCTGCTTTCCTGCTTTCTTGATTAGAATGGTTTTAACCTATTTTTCAACACCAACATCGGAGAGGTAAAAACAATGACTCCTCACAGCAGTATTTCTCAGTCTAGACAAGGAATCATGAGGAGAAAGGGCAATATCAGAACTGCAGACGGCGATGGCAGGGGGCGGGCGCGGGGCTCTCACGGTCCTCCTCAGATTATTTTTATTCGTTTATAGATAGCATAATTTTGGATGTAAAAAAATAAAAAGGGAAGGTTTTCAAAGACCTACAACATGCCATGTACCTTACAGACTTGCTCCTCAGAACAACTCTCTGCCATGGGTTAGCACTGCCCCATTTATAAGTGAAGAAACAAGAAACAAAGTATAAGAATTGAAAACTGTAGAAAGAAAAAAGTGACAGAAGATTTATCCTATCATATCAGGTCTACATACCTGGTACTTCTAGCAGCAAAAAGTAAAGCCCAGCGGCGTGAAGGCCATATTCTCGATACCGTACACTGACATTCGTCTTATGAACTATTTGAACAAAATGATAGAACAATGCCACCAGTGTACTATGGGAAACATTGTTCTCAATGAAGAAGGTCCAGACACTCTGTGGGGAGAGGGCAAATCACAAAAGCCAGTCATCAGAGAAATGGAAACATCAGTTATTTGATTTTTGTAAGTTCTTGCTGCCTTACAAAAAGAGGAATAGACTAGCCTAGTTTCTACTGCTAAATGTTTACCATCTTCAAAGGGACTGAAACAAAATATCAAAATTAAAAATACATTACCCAAAACTACAAAGATAAATATGTATATAACATATTTAAATAATTAAACTTTCAAAAGAACTTTTGGTTAAGTTTGTAGCATATATACTTCAGAAATTACAGTTTAAAACTACACTAAGACTTTTGGGACACCATATATTAGTGATTATTCAGAAAAGTTAATCCCTCTATTTATATTAAAAGGAACTCAAATCCGTTTACCAATAATCACTAACTGAGGAAATCAGAGCCCTTTATCTAAATTTAAATGTTCCGCAGACTGCAGGCAATGGGAGCAGGAAATGAAAGAGATCTCGGAAATAGCCCAGGTAAAGGAGATACACCCTAGGAAAGAAACTACAATTTTACTAATTCTATCATCATTCCATGTCTTCTCCTACTAAACACATGAAGAAGAAATGGGTTATTTTAATAACCTAAACATAGCAGGAACTAAATATGGTTTATCCTTGAGTACCGTAACAAAAAAAGGCCCACAAAATTCAAGTGAGCAGAGCACTCTCTTTTCCTTAACTAAAAAACCTGTGGGAGAAATCATCTCCACGGGGCACAGTGGCTCATGCCTGTAATCCCAGCACTTTAAGAGCCAGGGCAGGAGGATTGCTTGAGCCCAGGAGTTTGAGACCAGCCAGGGGAACAAAGGAAGACCTTGTCTCCACAAAAAATAAAAAATTAGCTGGGCATGGTGGCACACAACTGTAGTCCCAGCTACTCAGGAGGGTGAGGTGGGAGGCTCATTTGAGCCCAATAAGTTGAGGCTGCAGTAAGCTGTAACTGTGCCACTGCATTCCAGCCTGGGTGACACAGCAAGACCCTGGTTTCAAAAAAAAAAAAAAAAAAAACGGGAAAAAGAAATCATCTCCCGCCTTCACGTGCTCATTCCTAACGCCACCTGCACCTCCACTTCACTCACCAGGCTGATCCACGACCCTAAACCCTCTGCTCACCAGAGCTCTGTGTATGGGGTCACCTTGGCCCCATGTGATCCCATGGCTGCTGTCTAGTCTGGGCGTCAGTGGCCCTGCACCCCCTACACTTGACTGCTCCTCCGCAGACCCCTTCCAATCAGCTCTCCATTTCTGTCCTGGCTTCTGCTCCCCCTCGGTGATCTCATGCATCACTGTGCTTCTACCCAGACCTCCATTAAAGAACTCTCCTCTCTCTCCTGGTCTCACATTTCTACTACCTGTTTAACTTCCCAAGGATCTCCTCACGGAATCTCAAGTTCAGAAGTCTAAACAGAACGTTTCTCCATCTGGCTCTTTTTCCCTCATTCCCCACCTTGCTTAACAGTGTCATCGTCTTCCTAGTTTTGAAACCCTGGGGATCACTGACTTCTTTCTTTTTGTAACTCTCTACGCCCAGTCAGTTTAACACTTGACACCACGTCGTTAAGATATCTCACAAAGGCTTCCTAGTTCACAAGGCCCTATTAATTCTACCTCCAAAATGTCGCTAGTTTTTAGTCTTCCTTTCCAGTTCCCAAAATCGTAACTCCGGACCATGCCATTACTACTACTAACACCTGGATCACCAATACAATCTCTCAAGGGCTCTCCCTGAACACAATTTTTTCCCACTTCAATCCACCTACTGTCAAGAACATCTGCTTAAAACAGATCTATTCATGTTACTTATCTATTGCTCACTGTAAAAAAAAAAAAAAAGGAAAAAAGAAATCATCTCCTGCCTTCACATCCTCATTCCTAACGCCACCTGCACCTCCACTTCACTCACCAGGCTGATCCACGACCCTAAACCCTCTGCTCACCAGAGCTCTCTTTCACACAGGGCTGCTTGTGAGGATTAGATGAGTTAATCCATGCATGAAGCTTAGAACAAAACCTCACACACACTCTACCAAATGTGTTCAAACTCCACTGCTGAACCTCACGTAAAGTTGCCCATGACCTACCCTCACTCTACCTTACTGTCCCACCCCACCGCACACTTTTTCTGTGTGCCTCTTGACAATTCCTGCCTGTTCCCATTGGGTGGCTCCTTCACTGGGACTGCCTTACAACCCAAGCTTCTGCTAGTCATCTGTGAAGATTCACTGCTGGCCACTTTCTTTCTGGAACCTTCCCAACTCTACCATGCTCCCTTTTTCACACCCTATGCAACAAATCTGCACCTCTCTTGGAGCATTTTTCACAGTGTGGTTTGCAGAATATTTCCAGGCGCCCAAATGCCCAGTGGCACTGCACCCTCCACCCCCTGCAGCTGCATGTGGCTGCTGGACCTAATTTGGCTCGTGTTCAAATGTCCACTCTTCCTCCCTGAGGTCCCTGGGGGGACCGCAACCTAGGGAGATCGTTTCTTAATCCCTACTGCCAACTCAGGTACTTAAGGCAGTGCTGAGCGTTATGCTGAAGGAATGTTTAATGAGATGATTTAATTTTGTGATGTGAAACTTGGAAGTGAAATTTTTTTTGTTCATTTAAATGTTTCAGAGATGTTAATATCCAATTAGCTTTTGTTCTGTTTCCCAACCCTTTGGTTTTTTTTGAAAACTAACAACCTAAATAATAATTTATATTTCTATGTATTGGATATAACTCAGTATTTACAGGAACTTTTTGGACAAACCTGTTAATTCAACTAGTCATTCCTCAGTTTAGTAATATCAGATTTCCTTTTTTTTTTTGAGACAGAGTCTCGCTCTGGCGTCCAGGCTGGAGTGAAGTGGCGCGATCTTGGCTCACTGTAACCTCCGCCTCCTGGGTTCAAGCAGTTCTCTGCCTCAGCCTCCCAAGTAGCTGGGATTATAGACGCACGCCACCACGACCAGCTAATTTTTGTATTTTTAGTAGAGATGGGGTTTTACCATCTTGGTTAGGCTGGTCTTGAATTCCTGACCTCATGATCCACCTGCCTCGGCCTCCCAAAGTGTTGGGATTACAGGCATGAGCCACTGTGCCTGGCCGCAGATTTTCTTAAAGTTAAGGTTAAGGGCGTGTCTGAATTGTTATTTGCATTTTCCAAGGTCTAGTTTTCTTGTTTTTGCCTTTATATTTTTCCTTTTTTTTCCCTCTGAGATGGGGTTTTGCCATGTTGCCCAGGCTAGTCTCAACCTGAGCTCAAGCAATTGGCCAGCCTCAGCCCCTCAAAGTGCTGTGATTAGACGTGAGCCACCACACCTGGCCTTATACTTTTCCTTTAATTTGCTATTGTAAAAAACGGTTGTGTCGTAAAAAAAAAAATCAGACGAGTACCTTGAACCTTCTGGAGGAAAGTTCTTAGGATATTTCAATAAATTAACCGTATTCTTTATGTTACTCATATTGTACTCCCTGTGAATTGTACACCAAGAAAGCTAAGCTTTAGATTATAATGACTTTCATCTTCTACTGCTAACACCAAAATTTGGCTAGTTTGTTTTTATTTTTTTACCTCCATAGATCCATGTTCTCCAGTAGCAAAGGGTAAAAGGCTTTCATAGAGTTTTGTGAATGCATCCAATCCAGTCTCTATGATCTCTGCTTCTACGCTGGGATCCAAAGGCTCAGTCTCTGTGAAATCCAGTTCCCACACTGTGTCAACCCATTCTAGGGGAAAATGCAATGAAATTTGTAAGTACTCCGTAACAAGTAAAAAAACTAATCACTTTAGATTCCAGGTATGTTCAAGAGGAAAAAAGTTTATTAGTCACAGTTCACATTTAACTTGTTTTAATAATATAGGTGTAGCATAATAAAAGAAAACCAGAAAAGGTTAAGAGAATCTTAAATCACAACTGACACTAGCTATTAAGCTAATCATCTTCTAAGAATATAAAGAAGGAAACACTTTTAAGATATAAGAATTTTGGGAAAGGACACTTCAAAACATTTAGTGATCAGGCTTTCCCATTTGTTCAATCTAGAGAAGAAACAGAGGTTAACCAGACTGCCCAAGATGTTCCTCTGTGAAAATATCATAACCAAGTTAATAAGTGGAAATAAAATATATAGCAATGTATTGGGCCCTTGGACAATAATGTAGCATTTAAAAAACAGACATAATTTCCCCAGGAAGTTTAAAATAGAGGAGGCAAGCCAGATTCAGACTCACAGAAATCCTTGGTGACTTTAAAATACACTGAAAGAATGCACATTGAGAGGAGGGATATTAAGACGGCATGCTGGCTGGATTCCTTATCAATCTCTTTTAACTCTAAATCTTCCCATTCTTTTCTTTTTCTTTTTTTGGATAAACAATTTTTTTTTTAACTTATACTTTAAGTTCTTGGGTACAGGTGCACAACATGCAGGTTTGTTACATAGGTATGCACGTACCACGGTGGTTTGCTGTACCCATCAACCCCTCATCTACATTAGTTATTTCTCCTAATGGTATCCCTCCCCATCCATCCACCTCTCCTTCCCATTCTTTTCTAATAAACTATATTTCTTCAGTGTTTTCATTGTTATTTTCCCAAACTAAAATTAGGACTAGATGGAAATGTGGACATCTCAAATTATTAATCAGGTGTTCCTTCAAATTAGCATTAAAAGTATTTGCTCACCGCTGATTTAGAGAAGTTGGGCAAGGTATAAATAAAGAAAAAACAGAGATGGAGCATTACAATGCACTCAGCAAATGAAAATAAAAGGCCTTACACTCAACTAGATCCATCCCTAGAATACAATCTGCTCATCATCTTTTGTCACTTGAACTTGACCCTGGAGGAGGGAGTCTCTGTACCCTAAGTGGCTGTGCACAGCATTCCTTCCAAAGACATGCAATATGCTGCCTGAAAGAAGATCTGAAAAACACAATTTTATCTTTCTAAATTTCCAGTAATGTTTTAAAGGTCATTATAGACCACAGAAAAAGTTATCTCACTCCTTCTTTTGGTTTTGCTTATAATCGTTCCCTACTCTAAATACCATCAGATCTAATTTGGATGGCAGTAACTGGCCCTGTTATCTACCATTTGGTCACAGAAGTCTTCAGTGTTGATTGCTGACTGAGAGTACAGGAGACACTGAGTTAGATTTTTTTCCTCAATATCTTTACACTATTCAAATCCCTCATTACCTATTTTCTCAGTTGTCGAATGCAGGTAACTTCTGCTCCACTACTCCACTTAGGATGGAAGAAAAGGAAGAAATATATCACTTACTTACTCAACAAACACTCTGAGAAAATACTAGGGAAGCTACTTATACTTCTAGGGATACAAAGATGTATACTAGAGGGTTCTTGTCCACAAAGATCTCAACATTTCACACTTAGGATACCAAAAAAAGCAGCCTAGGGTAGAAAAGAGAGCACTGAATTTTGAGTCAGAACAAGGCAGATATCCTGACTTGATCACTTACACGTAATCAGCCTCTCCTTCATCATTGGAAATACAAGATTTTTGTGAAAGATAACGTGTATAAAGGCCCTAACAATGTGCTAGCCACATAAAAAGCAGTCAATAGATGATGTTTATTATTTTTGCAATGGATGAGTGTTAAAATAAGAGATATGTAAAATGTAAAACGCTACAGAGCTTAATAGGGAATATTACTGGAGGAAGAGGAAGAGGCAGAGGAATAAGATGATGCTTCAATTGGACCTGAATGTGAAGAGTTTTGCCAGGCAAATAAATGCAGAAAAGTGCATCCCAGCAAGCACAGTGTAACAAAGCACAAAGGGAAAGAAATTAAAGTGTTTTGAAATGAACAAAATTGTTATAACACAGTTTGCTCGTGGGTATTAGTATCTATTCAGCAATTATGTGGCAGGTACAAAATTTATCTTTACAAAAATCCCTGTGAGGTAGATATTGTACTCCCCATTTGACAAATCAGAAAACAGGGGTTTAGCAAGAAGTAACTTGCACGGTAATACATGGATGTGTCTGATTCCAAAGGTTACGCTCTTGAAAAATCAAACTGGAGAGAATGGCAAAGACTTATAAAGTATGCCAAGGATCTGGTCATTTATTTAGGAAACAAAGGAGAAACATTAAAGCTGTACAGGCTTGACACATTCAAAGCTATGTTTTCAAAAGTCGGTCTGCAAAAGTGTGGGGGATGGGCTGGCACAGTTAACATCAGAAAGCAGCTAAAATACTCCTGCAATTGCTCGAGGCTGACTATGATGAAGGCAGTAGCACCAGGAATGGAGCGGGTCGGCCCTGAGACACCTCGGAGGCAGGACAGTGGTGGCAGGCATGAAAGGGGAAGCAGAAATGCCATGACTCCTGGGTTGGTGGCTTGGATGGTGCCATTAGCAGGCTTTGGGAATCCCATTTTCACTCATGTGACGTTTGATGATGTCTGCATGTGAGACATCCAGTTGAACTTATGAACATGAAGTTCAAGAAGTAAGTCTGGCCGAAGAAAAAGATTTGCAATTTAAAACCATCTGAATAGGTAAGAATAGATAGGTGCACGAAGAGGTGCACAGGAAGAAGGGGAAGGCCGAGAAAACAGATGCACAAGCGCTAGAAGAGACTGGCCAACATTCGTTTACACTAAGCGTGGCCTGGCCGGCTTGCTAACACCAAACGGGAACGCCCACGGGAAACCTGGCTGGCCGTAATCCTGACCTGGCACGGCCCCGGGGACCCCAGGCACCGCCGACAGCCGGGCGCCCCCACCCCGCCCCCACCCGCACCACGGCCCGGGCTTAGGCGTCGTTGGGCACGCAAAGGACCCCCGCCCTGGCCCCCGGGCCTCGCGGCTGCGTCTGCTCACCGAGTCTAAGATCCAGCGGACACCAGGGCTGCAGGCCGCTACCAAGGCCCCGCAGCGCCACCATGATCCCCAGGCCACCGGCTCGCCGCCGCCGTGCTCAACTTTCAAAGCTCGCTCCCGCGCGCGCGCCGAGTCGTTCCTGCGGACCAATCACAACGTACAGAATTTCCCACCGGCCAATCACCGCACCCAGCCGTTTCCATTCGCTCAACCAATCACCTGCGTCGTCGACCGCACGCTCAGAGAACTGGGCGGGCCGAAAAGTGGAAGCCAAACAAGGCTCCGGCGGGTGACTTTTCCGCTAATTCGTTCCAGGAGCCAGGGCCTGAGTTAAACCCTAACAGCGTTTTTCCCGCTTCGTTTTTCTTTAGTGGGGGAATCTAAAGGGTATCCAAGACAGGGTACTTCCGGTAGTAACTGTCACCTTTGCCCTCGTCAGGCGACATTTCGCGTGTCAAAGGGCTGCCTTTCCTGTCAGACAGCACTGGAACCGCGTAATATCCGAATGGAAAAGGCAGCCCAACGTGTATCGAGCTAAAGCAATAAGGGAAAAGTAGCCGAAAGCACTCCGGGAAGACGACTGCAGTTCCGTGGACTGCGCGGCACGCGTGGGCCCAGAGCCCGTCCCAGCGAAGTAACAGCTGCCATGCCGACGGCGGGAGCGCCGGCCGCGCTCTCCCTGCGCATGCGCAGCGAGCAGTCCTCCTGGAGGCCGGGAGGCCCAGGCACGGAGAAAGGGGGTGCGCATGCGCGCCGCCGCTCCAGCGCATCCGGGCTGGAGCTCGCCCGCCCCCTCCCCCGCCCGGAGCCGCCGAAGCGCCTCGGTGGGTTGCACCGCCGGAGGCTGGGCAGCTCTCAGCGCTGCTCGGCGCTGGACCCCACCCGGCCCGCGCAGGCCAAGCACACCTGGCCCTGTGCCGCTGCCCTCCCGCAGCATTGCACGGCCGACCCTCGCCCGCCCACTGCCACCGGCTGCTGGACTGGCTGGGACTGGCTCGGTGCAGGGCACTGCTCCTCGGTGCATTGCTGCTCGGGCGCCGCAGCCCGCAGCCGCCTGCCTCCCCCGGCCGTGCCCCTCCCCCGTGGAGCCGGCTGTCGGTCGGCGCCCACTGCCCGGTGGCAGCGGCTGAGCCAGGCAGCGCCGCGGCGGCCGAGCGCGCTCGCGCGTAGGGCCCTCTGGCCTTCCTTACCTAGGGCAGCCCGCGCCCCGGTGCGAGGGAGCGGTCCTTACCCAGACCCGCCCGGCCCGGCGGTGCAATGAGCTTCTTCGGCTTCGGGCAGAGCGTGGAGGTGGAAATCCTTCTGAACGATGCGGAGAGTAGGAAGCGGGCCGAGCACAAGACAGAGGACGGGAAGAAGGAGAAATATTTCCTCTTCTACGACGGGGAGACTGTCTCCGGGAAGGTGAGCCTTGCCCTCAAGAACCCCAACAAGCGGCTGGAGCACCAGGGCATCAAAATCGAGTTCATCGGGCAGATCGGTGAGTCGACCCCGGGGACCCCGTCCCCCAGCGCCGACAGCCGGCCGGGGAGCAGGGTGATTCAGGGCCCAGCTCCGGCGAGGCCTGTCACAGTCGCTTGTCAACTGCAGTCTGAGGCCTGGGGTTCAGCTACAAGTCCCGCCCTGCGGGCGACTCCCCCTGCGTTACTGTCCTCCTGCCAAAAGTGACAGCGCGCTGCCAGGGAGATGGGGACGGCGAGGGCGGGAGGAAGCACCCTGCTGTGCCTCGTGGGATGGGTGCCTTGCCTATGGGTTCTCCCCATTGTCTCCAGCGTGCACTTGGCTTTGCTTCTTGCCAGGATTTCTGAGTGAGGTGCTCTGGCCGTAGCCTGCAGGTGGGTTTGTTAGGGGGAGACCGCTCTGTCAATATTGGCTTTCCCATCGCCCGTCATCTGCAACTGCCAGACGCAAAGTGAGGCTGGTCCACCGAGCCCCACTTCCCGGCGCCCCCACCAACCCGTTTTTCTCTTTAGATGTGTTGTGTGAGAGCTAACCAGTTCTCTCTTATCTCACCTCAGCCCTGGACTACCTATGCTTGTACATGTTTCCAGAAAGAAGACCCGTAATCTTCAGTCTAAATCTGACTACCTAGCTGCGTTTCTTAGACTTCTTTATTAGAATGCGAGTTTTCAGTTACCACATTTTCTCTTTAAAGACAAAGAAATGGTGTTTCCAAAAACCACAATTAAGTGATTAGAGTTTCTCAATGCTTTAAACATGATTATTAGTCATTAGAACTAGACAGCGCCAAGCACAGTGGCTGATGCCTGCAATCCCAGCATTTTGGAAGGCTGAAGTGGGAGGATTGCTTGAGGCCAGGAGTTGGAGACCAGCCTGGGCAATATAGCAAGACCTGTCTCTACCCCCCAAAAATTTTCCTAGTTAGCTGGGCTTGGTGGCATACCTGTAGTCCTAGCTCCTCGGGAGGCTAAGATGGGAGGATTGCTTGAACCCAGGAGTTCCAGGCAGCAGTGAGCTGTGATGACAGCACAGCACTCCAGCCTGGGTGACAACCAGCAAGACCCTGTCTCAAAAAAATAAACAAACAAATAAGAACTGGACAGTAAAAGGCAGTAATAGTAAAGTGATTTGGGAAGCTCCTAGTCAAGACTGGGTTGTCTCCAATTCTAAGCCTTATTTAGACTCTTGTGTATTATTAAAATGTGTGGGTACTTTTAAAATAAGTGTTTTTGTCGCTAGGTTAGGAGTAGAATCACAGTAAATACTCTGTGAGCTACACAGCTCTGGTAGAGAATCCATACCTAGACCACACGCTGCATGCATAACTCTGTTCTTAGAGACTTCCTTGGGGAATCTTTGTTAAACTCTCTCTCATATCCTGAGAGTTTAGCAAAGAATTTGCCCTCTCCTTTTCAGAGTCAGGAAACACTGAGACACAGGTAGGGGAAACCCTGCGAAAAGGAGGCCTTGTGGCCTGGCTCTTGGGTTCACTGCTCAGCCTCAAGCATGTTGCCTCTGGTATTTAAGAACATGAAATCAGGTTGAAGACGGACTGATCCTATAGGAAGCTCTTTGTTGTTACTTTAAAGCCAGAATATGAAAGACCTGTTAGTGTACCAGAAAAGGGGCTGAAGAGTGAGTTCCATGCCTTCTGCTTTCCTACTTCTGGGTTCAGTGGTGGGGTAGATGGCAGGGTTCCTCAGTAGCAGCAGTGTGATATCTGGCGTCGTTTGGCTTGTTGTCCTAGATGTTTAGCAGTATTCCTAGCCTCTGCTGAGCAGACAACCATAGCAGCCTCCACTCGTGACCACAGAAATGTCTTGAGATATTGCTATATATCCCCTGGAGGGTAAAATCATCTCTAATAAAGAACCCTGGGATAAACAGGATGAGTCCGAAGCATATTATGCTAAGCATAGTAACTAGTGGAGAAATCCTTGCCTACTGAGAAAGGGTATTTTTTAGTAGCAGTTTTAAAGTTATTGCATTGATTCTTTGGCTCCATAATAATAGTGTTGACAGGCATGTTTAATCTGTGTCTACACCGTCACTCCCAGGTGGTGGTACCTTGCCAGTATGTGAAAGATAATCCAGAGTGTCTTCTGCCCCAGACAGTGTGAAATGAGCTGTTCTACGAATGGTGTCAAGGCCTTCCTCTGGTCTAAATGAAAGGGAGTTGAAGAAGCTGCTTGCTGTGCCTGCCCCACCTGATTTCTTGTCTAACTCCTTACTCCCAGGACATCCATCATCCCTGCTGAATTTTCTAAGAACCTTTTGTTGCTTCCACTGGTAACTCTTCCTGGGCCCTTGGGCACCCTGGGTTGAGGTGACCATGAGACTTTGGGGGAATTTAGTCACTCTCTGGGCCTCAGCTTTCTCAGCTATCAAGCAAGGAAAATAAAATCACTTGATGAGAATGTTGGGCGTGCCAGGGGATCATGCGTGACCCCTGTAGAGGGTTCCTTTATAAAATTGTGGTAGTTGATGTAGCAAAATGTTTCCATTTCACAAATTGAGTTATCACTCACTGGCTTGCTGCTCTTCCTCCTATACCTGTTTTACCTGAATAAGATCGCCCTGTCTACTGATAGGGAGTGCATGTTTCAACCCTTTGCCTTAAATCTCGTACTTTGACCACATGGGCCAGTCTCAGTTGGTGTTGTAGATGGAACCAATCCCAGCTTTGTGCTAAAGTATATTGTTCACACACGATTATCCATGGTTACATAAGGGCATGGAAATAGAATAACACAGAATGATGGACAGTATGTTTCTTCTTCTTTAGCTTTGGAATGTATTTCTTGATCAAGAACAAGGCATTAGAATAACCTTTGTAGTTCTATTTGATGTAAAAGGGAGTCTGTGTTCCTAAATGCACACATTGACAGGGAGTAAAGATGTACCAGTCTATTTGGAAGCACAGAGTGACTTTTCTTAGACTCTTATATTCCTCCTATTTTATCTTCCTGGTTCCCCGAAAGAAGCATGTTGTGAAGTATTTGTGTCATACACCTATGTCAGTCATTGTGAACTGAACTTGGGGCACCAGAGCAAGGCCAGTGAGTGAGTTTGCTGAAGTTGCGGTTATGTGGTTTTCTCCTTCATTGCATTCTTTGATTATGTGCGAAATGGGTGGAACTTCGGTCTGTTCTGAGGTCTGGCTGACAGGGTGGATATGGCAGTGATCAAGTTGATAGCACTGAGCTCTGTCCCTCTCCCTTGTTGATTTGGAGGCAGGCAGAGGTGTCACGTTTATCCTGTCACTTGCTGTGGCAGTCTCATCTGTACCGATGACTTATTTTCTTTATTTTTTATTTAAAACAATTTTTGAGACACGGTCTCACTCCATCACCCAGGCTAGAGTATAGTGCCATGAGCACGGCTCACTGCAGCCTCAACCTCCTGGGCTCAAGCCATCCTCTGATCTCTGCCTCTCAAGTAGCTGAGACTGCAGGTGCATGCCACCACACCCAGCTAATTGTTTAAATTTTATGTAGAGACAGGGTCTTTCTTTATTGCCCAGGCTGGTCTGGAACTCAAGCGATCCTCCTGCCTTGGCCTCCCAGAGTGCTGGGATTACATACATGAGTCACTGTGCTGAGCCCCGTGAATTATATTCTGATGACTCCCAGACTGTTTCTTTGTCCTGACCCGACCTCTCTTCCGAGTTTCACACGTCTTTACAGCTGTCTGCTAGACATGTCCACTGGGATACCCCACAGGTGCCTCAGAAACATATGCAAACACAGACCCCCTCTCTGCCTCTGCCCCAGCCACAGCCCCACTACTTCTCCTTTTCTCCCATTTCGGCCTATGTCACCTGGAATCATTTAGCCTCAGAAATCTAGAAGTCATTTTGAAGTCTTGGCTTCTCCTCCCACACGTGCAGTTGGCTGCTAAGTTTTGGCCTTCTCTGCTAGCTCTGCAGTATATCTCAAACCAGCTGTCTCCTCTCTATTCTCAATGCCACTGCCTTTTATTTTCTGTATGTAGCAGCTTCCTAACTGGTCTTCCTGCCTTTGTCTTCCTCCCCTTTCAGGTCATTTTCTGTGAGGATGAAGTTTCTTAAAGGCAGTTCTATCATTGTCAGTCCTTCCTTAAAATTCTTCTCGCCTCCCTATTGGTTAATGGGGGAAAGTATATCCAAATCCCTCCTGCTCTGGCCCTGCCTCTCTTTCCAGTCTTGTCTCCCCCTAGCCCTTCACTCTCACCACTTGTAGGTTCCAGAAACTATCCTTTTTTTCTAGAATCTTGGTATTTTCCCTTTGTATAATAACATCTTTCTGCAAGATATAACCTTCCACGCAAGTTCTTACTCCTGCAAAGCCTAGCTAACATCACATCCATCAGAAAGTCTTCTCTGACTTCCCCAGGCTGACTTAAGTGCTTCCTCCACTGTTCTTCCAGAGGCCTCATTAATACCTCTTTTCAAGCAGGGTATGACAAGGTTGCGACTTCTTTTTCAACTTGTCTGTCTTTCTTACTAATTTCTGAGCACCTGAGATCCAGGGACTGCCTTCAGCGATTGTTAGTGCAATGGCTAGCACATAGAAACTGCCTAGTAAATATTTGTCAAATGGATATATTGGTCAGATCTAAGAATTTACAGAAACTATTCTTTGTTTTTTGTTTTTTTTTCCCTCATCTCCTCCCAGATAAGAAAGAGTTATTTTAATGAAAGAAAGACAGAATTCAGGTTTGCTTTGGTGGTTGAGCGGCTGAGCTTCCTGCCTTGGTTACGGAGGAGGCACTGATGAGCAACATGTAGCTGTCCATCAAGGCCACTCAGAACTCGGTGACTCACCAGCTGGCGTGTCCCCGCTGGGGCTGCATCCTCACTGGGGGAACGGGGATAAGGAAGCCTTAAAGCTGATGTCAGTTTACCTGCCTTTACATCTTTCTTTCCGCACACTCTCCCGTGCCAAGTTGAAACTGATTTCCCCTTGCGTGTAAGAACGTGGTTGTCAGACCTCTGGTCCATTTGGTCCTGCATCACTGCTCAGATGCGGCAGTTTGAACATTGCCCCTGAGACTGTAAGACCTTATTTATTCTCTTAGGTGGTGGACGTTTTTCTGTAATCCTCTGCGAGTTGTTGAGCCACACTGGGATGCTTCCTGTGCCTAGGACACTTCTCCAGTGGCTTGGTCTGTGTTCTCACAGTGCCAGCAAACATGGTGAGGGCATCTCTTGGGTCAGGCCCATGGGATAGAAAGGTCTAAGACCTAGTCACCCTAATGGCCCACGGTTTTAGAAAGATGCAGTAGTCTCTGAAGATCACTGCAAGGAAAAGCTGTAATTGTGAGAAGAAGAGACCACTGTTGAGCTGGAATCCTTTGGGGAGCACCGGTGAGGGTTAGAAAGCAGACCTGGGCCGCCTCGGAGACTAATGGGGTTAAATAAACCAAACATAATTAGAAGGTCAGACATGCGGAGGAGGGCAGGCAGGAACATCCCTGTACTCCAAAGCCAACAGATATCATCTGGATTTTTTTTTTAAGGTTTTAATAAGCCCATTAATACCAATCAAGCCTATACTTTTAAAAACTCCAGGGGCTTTCTGTGTTTTAATTCATTAGCCCTTGAAACACTTAAGTAAGAGGCACATCAAGATGAGATGGATTGATTCTGGCCTCCTTAACAAGCTGCTGGTGGGACTGGAGCGGAGCTGTGCCTGGCAAGGTGTGGGCCGCCCAGAGGTG